>NC_085940.1:13130000-13431666 GCF_963556715.1 Cydia fagiglandana
ACTCGACCTGTGTGAAAACTTAATTTTAACTAACGTGACACCAATAGATAAAACTTAGCTCAGTGGAAAGCTGGGCCGCTTAAGAGGTCTGTAATTCCTATGTTTTTTTATATCTGAATTCTGTTTTACCTACAACTAGAAATAAGAAAAAAGGAAAATACTTTTTTCTTATTTAAATTTTTAAGAATGAATTGTCCCAAAAATATTTAATTAGGATTTAAGAAAATATACTACGTTACAAAGGTAATCAAGCACGATGTGGATTAGTCCGCCTACAAGACAATGCCGTTTGCGTTTTTCAATTTTGGACGTCGAATAACAAAATACTGAATTTTAATATGCGCCACTGAGCCGAAAGAACAGGTACAAAGTATGGTTAATTACGAGTTTCACTAATACCCGGTATTACTGTAATGTTCTGCCGCCAGAGCAGCACTAGCGCCTATCGTAAACCATGGAGTAACTTAAACCATACTGTGTGCCTTAAACTATTTTTTCTCAAAAATGGACGGCAAAGTCGACTATGCCGTCTAAAAAATAGGTCGCGAAGCGCGGAGTTTATGGTCAGTCAAAATTTAAAAAGTTAAAAACATTGCAGTCTCGATTTTGGGACTGCAATGTTGCATACAAATTATATTATTTGTCGAGTTCCAAACTTTTTAAAAGTTCAAATGGCCATATCAAATGAAGCCACAGGCCCATTAAACAGCCAAACAGATGATTAGTACCGCGACTATTTAGTTGTCTCAAATAGGTTGGCGTATTTTCGGCAGAAAAATACACTTCTATTTTCTTATTAAAAAAATAAAAAGGCGGCAAGGGCTTTCCTCTGTGAAAATATATACGTAAGAACGTTGCTTTTGTAAAATGTTTCTATGATATTTATGTTTCTTGCACCATTTTTGAGAAAAGCACTATATATGACTCGGCTGGAAGGCTACTTGCTGGCTTCGGATTCAATTAAACGGACTCCCAAGGTCGTCCGTTTAAAACGAATCCTCAGCCTGCAAGTAGCTACTTCCGAGCCTCGACAATAATGTACTATTACACGACTGCCCAAACAAAAAGAGTGTATTGTGTTCAGCGTTCATGTTTGTATGTATGTGAGTTTCTTTATTCCACCATAACTTCTGAATGCCTTAACCGATTTAGATGTATGATATATCATTAGAATCCTTACGTCATCCCGGGTGACATAGGCTATGTGACGTCATTATAAAACCAATATGGCGGACGCAATAAGCAATATTGCGTGACGTTTAGAAAAAACAATCTTGCAAACCTATCGAGTGGGGTCTCAAAATGAAGAGCTTTGAAAGGCGATTTAAAATATATATGCAAAATAGGTGCTTAAGTCTTGTTTTGGTTAAATAAGGATTTACAAAATGTGCTAAGAAAAATAAATCTATCTACCTTATTTAGTGAGCTATCAAATAAAAGGGTATTTACCGCTGATCATAAAAATATATACAAATCATCCACATGACTTGTATAGGTATATTTTTATAAAGTAAATTTAGGAACTAAAGCGCCCTATAGAAATCTAAACGTGTGAACTTCGATTTAAGCGATAGGGTTTGAATAATACTAAAAGAGTCGGGCATAGCACGACATACGTGGCGCGCTGCACGTGGTCCAAAACCAAGCGCCTTCGATTGTCTCATACTAAAAGTAGCCCGACGTACGTGGCGCGCTGTACGCTTACCAAATTCGGGCGCCGTCGGCGTCCTCATACTCAAAGCAGCCCGACGTACGTGGCGCGCTGTATGCGTTCCAAAACCGGGCGCCGAATCGGCGCCCTCATACTGAAAGAGTCGGGCGTAGCTTGATGTTACGTCACACGCTGTACGCTTACCAAAGCCGGGCGCCTTTGGCGCCCTCATACTAAGCGAGTTGGGCGTAGCCCGACGTATTTGACACGCTGTACGCTTACCATATCCGGGCGCCTTTGGAGCCCTCATACTTAAAGCGTGGGGCTTAGCCCGACGTATGTGGCGCAATGCACGCGTTCCAAAGTCGGGCGCCTTCGGAGCCCTCATACAAAAAGGATCGGGCATAGCCAGTGTCTAAATGCGAAGCCCGTAGATCGAACTCCGTGTAAAGCCGAAGACCCGGAGCGTCCGACAGGTACGCGCTTTCTACAATTTCCCCTAGTATCATAATTGAGAAGTCGCAATTCCACGCAAGGCCGAAGACCGAGCTGCGGCAGGTTAGTACACGCGGAACTCGGTCAGATATTTGTAGAAATTACAGGAATTGCTAGAATCCCTAGCCCTTCGGCCTTACGCGGATATTTTAACACATGTACCTACAGTGGTTTTGTGTTTCACCGCTCACGTCCCGCAGCTTAGCCTTCAGCCTCGCGTAGAAGCTCGCTTCTCTTGGGCGCTTTGGGTGTTTGGCCCTACGCAGAGCTCGGCATTCAGCCATCTAGTCTCTCAGGGCTACCTACTTTTATTTGCAAGTTCATCACTTGTATGTAGGTAGGTATACTAACACTTTTTAAAGTCATTAGCGTCGAATAGACCCTTTTACATGCAGTCTGTCGCGTATTATTGATGTTTGAATTGGTGCTATTTTGCCAAAGGCCATGTGTGCGTCGTGCTGAAGTTGCGTTGCGACGAAGATAATGGGGACAAAATCTTTTTTAGTGACAGTTAAAATTATGAGTCTTTATTGTGGATCTTCAAACCCTCATGGCCATTATAATTCAAAATTCCACTTCTTTTTAAGAAGTTAAGAAGCTATATTTAATATCAAATATCCTAAATTGTGAACACATTCACATATTATCCACAGAAAAGACGCCCGTATTCCGGAACGGTGAGCTTAATTATAAGGTCCCAGTCCCGGGAGCTAATACCTATCCACATAAAAAGAACTTTGTGGACAAACTAAATGGCCGGGGGAAATCTTTATAAATGGTAATTTACTTAGTTTTTTCACTAAAATGTTTAAAATAAAATAAATTAATTAAAAAATTAAAAACACGACTGCTGCATTTTAAAGCGAACTGAAAAGCTAAAAATAATGTTAATATGTTAGTTACATAATTTTATGAATCTTAATTGGAATGTAAATGTACACTCACGGTCATTCACAGTAAATACAAAGGGCTATGTACATTAATGACCGTGACTGTAGGTACGTGTATATTTAATTTCAATTGCAGTCGGGGGACCTTTTGATTGAGATGCACTTAGGTACGTCAAGGTCCCCCGACTGTAATTGAAATTAAATATACACGTACCTACAGTCACGGTCATTAATGTACATAGCCCTTTGTATTTACTGTGAATGACCGTGAGTGTACATTTACATTCCAATTAAGATTCATAAAATTATGTAACTAGAGTCTGGCTAGCCAAAAATTGTTGACAGATATTTCGTTGTTGTATCACCAATTGTCTATGATTTGAAAAAAAGCTAAAAGTCAGTTGTCGATTTATGTCATTCATTCAAATTGTTTGCGGTTTTTATGGGGTTTATTTTAAATAATATTAATAATTTCTATGCTGAGTGAGGTTCACAAACTATTATTTAAGCTCGTAAATAATTACGACAATGTGCGAAGTCGACGTGTAGCGTTGTATAATGAAAAAGTGCAATGTTTACAACTTCTAACCAAATGTAAACAAAATACGAGGTTGGTGCTCTATAAATATTTTGATACTTTAAGTACTAGTTCTAACATTTGCCGATTACTTTGATTAAGTACGTGAATTTATTAATTCAATTCAATATATTTATTTCAGACTGCATAGGTCCATAACATTGTTAGTATTACAAGTACTTACATTTAAGAGTTAGTGCCTACATACTAAACATACATTAAAATAATTAATAATTATTATAATATCCACGACACAAAACTAATTAACATGTAATAATAATATATCAAAATTAAAATTAAAATCAGTATTAAACAATTAAATTCCTAATTATTTTACATTAAAAATGAGAGGTCTGTCGCCTGTATGCAAATAGTTCCAATGCCTCATAACAGGGCACTCACACTTTTCAATAACAGCACTCAGGAGGCTATTGGTACTCTCTCGCACTCTGCGCATCAGGGAGGCAACACGTTTCCGCAGTATCGTATTAAAGCCATTCGTGTTAGCCTCTAGAAACATGCGCGACGCACTGCACCAGCGAGGCAGCCCCAACAGCATCCTGAGGGCGTTATTGTACTGGACTCTTAGACTATTGATGGTTTTTCGAGTGTAGTTGGTCCATAGGCTGCAGGTGTAAAAGGTCTGGCAATACGCTTTAAACAATGTGATTTTTACGTCACGTGAGCACCTAGCAAACCTACGAACCAACATATTAGCTCTCATCGCCATAGCCCTTCGTTCACGTTCGATGTCCGCGTCATCGGAGAGGCTCTCGGTAACCCAGTGACCAAGGTACATGAACTCGGTGACCTTTTTCAAGGGGACTCCAAGCAGTTTTACTGGTGGCACTGCTCTCAGTTTTCTAGTTCCAGCCTTGAAAACGAGAAGTTCACTTTTCTTAACATTGTACCTTAGCCCATGGGCCGCCGCGTACCCCTCACAGATATCCACTAACATCTGAAGAGCCCTTACCGAGGGACACAGCAGCACCATATCGTCGGCGTAACTGATATTATTAACGAACTTTCCATCTATAGAACAGCCTACGCCGGCACTGCTGAGCTCCTCGAGAAGGTCGTTTACATATAGGTTGAAAAGTCGAGGAGAGGACAGCCCCCCCTGTCTCACCCCGCATTCCAGCCCATACTCCTCAGAAAAAGAACCAGCCCACCTAACCATATTCGTTTGATTTGTGTACCAAAAGCGAAATAATTTTATAATTTCTTTAGGTATGCTGGTTCTACTATTCATCTTTGCCCACAGTACATCATACGACACGAGGTCGAATGCCTTCGACAGGTCCAAAAAACAGGCGTAAATGGGAGTGTTTCTAGTCACATAATACTGAACGGTATGCTTTAGTCGAAGTATTGCTGTTTCAGTTGAGAGCCCAGGTCTAAAACCAAACTGAGCTTCATTTAGCGCAATATGTTTACTTATACATCGATCAAGCAAACCGTCCAGCACCTTTGAGATGACAGTTGCCAGGGATATTGGTCTATAATTGTTCCTGTCGGAGGCATCCGCCGTTTTACTTTTAGCAATAGGCACCACCACTGTCTTTAGGAGATCTCTTGGAAGGTACCCGTGCCCTATACATACATTAAAAAACAAAGCAAGCACCCTAGGTAAGTGGACCCCCGCATGCTGCAGATGTTCGATGCTGAGGTCGTCATGACCCGGTGACTTACCACGTTTCATATGTTTGATTAGCTCATGCACATTCTTCGCTGTAAAACGTACAATTTCACCATCAAGTCGCACCTCCTCATCAAACATCTGCCGGGAAGGTCCTAGAGGCGACTCAACTTTAAACTGTTTAGCAAACAGTTTAGCAATCTGCTCCGGTTCACACACGCCGTCCACGCTCGCAGGTACCCGCGGCGGTCCCTCTAGGTTCTTAGTGTGCTTCCAGAAGCGCTTGAAGTCCTTTGCTTTATGGCGAGCTGCTAACATATCCATTTTTATTTGTTCCTCGTTATCTTGACACCATTTCAGCTTGGACTTGAAGCGCCTCCTGGAATCACACATCCTAGAATAGGCCTCGCCGCTAGACGGTTTACCCTGTGAGAGCCACACTCTAAAACACAACCTAGCCTCCTGGTGTAATTCCCTAACATGTCGGTTCCATCCAATTATACGTCGTTTTTTAGCATAATCATTATTTATTTCATGACAACAAGCGGCAGACTCTCGTAGAATATTAATTATTGTAATATATAAATTGTCAATAATTGTTCTATGTTCTATACAATTACATATATTATCAGCACAATGTCTTAATTCTATAGGGAAGGGAAGTCAATATTTCTTAGTCTACTTGTACATAATTCATTATATTTTATAATTTGATCAGCGCTCCTGTCACCCCATTTTACTTTGTTAAAAGAAGCTTTAGTACTATTACAGACATATTTAACAGAAATACTACCGAGGTTAAATTTTACAACTAAAGGTAAGTGATCTGACCAGTATACATCATAACGTATGTTAACAAATGAAATTGACTTCCACGCAGCTTCTGTGACCAAACAATGATCTAACCAACGCTTGCAGTTACTATGACTATCACTAATATATGTATGCGCGGCTGACGTCACACCCAGTTTAAGGACATCCGCACAGCGCCATTCCCGTTCGTCACAAAAACTAACCAGTTCTCTATAGAAAAGTTCACCTGGATGTGCATTAAAGTCTCCCAACATAATAGCCGACTCAATTTCATAGCTTTCTATGACCGCGTGTATCTCACTCAAAACCTCGATAAACTCCGTAAGATTTTCCGCACTGTCCGTAGGCATGTACACTGAAAATACTAACGAACTTGCACCCCCAACACTCACTATTATAGCTGCCAATCTGGTACTCTTACACGGCACGACGCTGACTGAAGAGAATGTGTTCTTCTTCCACATCAAGGCCACTCCGCCAAAAGGTCTGCCGCGCAGAATACCGGCTGTCGTATCAACAGCTGACTTACTTGTGTACTCGAAGTCCATATCTATAGTTCCTATAAAACTAATGGTGTGAGGCAGCACCCAAGTTTCTTGTAGCGCAATTACATGAGCTGTTTTGCATAATGCTCTAATCCCCTCTATTGACCTTGATGCTGACTTACAATTAAAAGTTACAAAATTGATATCTCCCATTAATGTGATATAATTAAGTTAGCCTCTGTTTTTTCCTTGCTAGGAGAACTATCGTTAAAGTTGACAAAACGACGAAAAGTAATCCCCTCTGGCCACAGATTCTCATCTAAAAACATATTTAATTTATCTTTAGGCACAAAAACTTTGTACGCCTTATATGTTCTTTTAAGTTTCATCTTAATCTCAACTAAGTTAACAGACACATTTGTTTTGCTCAATATATATTCCGAAATATCATAAGGCGATGTCTCCAAGTTCACATTGTTTATAAACAAAGGAATGTTTATTGCCGCCGCCTTAAAATTACCGCTACAGCCCTTTGATTGTCCCTGTATTCCAATAAAACGATTTTTATACCGTTTTCTTTCAATTAATTTAAAATCATCCTTTCTATCATTCATTTTAAATTCACCACCCTGCCGAGCAACGGCGGCAAACGAGGTATGTTCTATGTGCTCAGTATCCAATGCTGCATTTGTTACGTGAGGTGAAGTTTTAGATTGCTTCGAAGCCGCAATGGTTATTTCTAAAGCCGGCTGCTTCGGAACGCTGACCTGTGCCTGCGTACTCTCCACCTTGTTGTTATTGTCATTCGAGCTCCCCGGCTGAGATGCAGCCGGTTGTGCGAGCGTAATAGCCTTCTGTGGGGTTTGCATGTGCGAAGGAGACGGTGTGTTTGCAGGCTCTGACTGCGCGCATGAAGTTAACGGACTTTTGACGTAATCAGCTGATTTCAAAGGTACCCGCTGCGCTTCATTTTGCTCCACCATATTTATATTTAAATTAATGCCTGAATCTCATAAATAGGACAAGTGTATAAAGAAACGGATAAATTAAAAGTTCTGAAAAATATCTATAAAATCTAAATATTGGAACGTAAACATGTGTGTTTGTCGTTGACTGTACTTTAAATAGTGGTAGAAATTATGTGAGCTGACTTTGAGTGCACTTAAACGTTTATTTAGCTTATTTCCTTAGGTACCTTATTTGTGCACAGAATATCAAAGATATTGTCTAGTATCAAAACTATAATTCCTACTACACAAAGTGTGACCAGCCCAAGATTTTTTGAATTTCCCGCCAATAATTTAGGTAAAATTTCAGTAGCCAGACTCTAACATATTAACATTATTTTTAGCTTTTCAGTTCGCTTTAAAATGCAGCAGTCGTGTTTTTAATTTTTTAATTTATTTATTTTTTTGACAAGTTTTCACAGATAATAAAATATGACATTGATGCGTCAAGGCGGTTTGTTTACAAAGGACCTACCGGGAAACGTGAAAATCGAAATTTCGTTATCTGCCTCTTTATCGCTCGAATATGGAAGAGTCATAGAGAGGTTAGATAACGAAATTTAGATTTTCTTGTTTCGCGGTAGATCCTCATTGTGATGGATTGTGGTACTGGCGCCCCCTACGCAGAGTTTCGCGTAATATTCCCTATTGCTTCAGTGAACGCCTAATAGAGTTTTCGTGGTCTTACACCTAACCATAAATAGGTACTTACTACAACTGTTTCATTTGCTCGCTCCAGTCGTTCCGCTTTCCTCTAGTCTTTTGAAGACAACTTATGGCTTTATCTATATTACATTCCTTGTATGATCTCGTTAGAACACAGCTTGGGTTACTAATTAAATATAATTACTTTCTTAATTACTATCCTTGATTATATTTACAAGATGTGTACTCTTGTACCTAGTTAATACTATATTCTGCTTGACGCTATACAATATATTATTTATTTATATTCGTAATTTTACTTGCTCAAGCGTCGATGGCAAACGGGTTCATTTCAGTCAGTTTTTACCAAAATTATGTAAGGAATATAACAATTTAAACTCTCGCGTTTTGTACACATATTTAATTACACAAACGGGTCTACCGCAGTACCGCTGCGGCGGGGTTAAATCGCGGTAGACCCGTTTGTGTAATTAAATATATGAAAGGAATATTTACTGACATCGCTTATGTACCATCAATTTTTATTATCTTCATTATTCTCCAAGTGCTCTAAAAATTATAGGTTTATTTAAGTTAGACATAGATCCGAGTCCGGTTTCCTCACGATGTTTCCCTTCACCGAAAAGCAACTGGTAAATATAAAACAATATACTGAGTGACTGCTAATGAGTGTCCTATTCAGGCTTAACTTAAATATCTCTATTTCACAATATTTACGATAAAATTTACATAACTTCAAAACCTTGTTAGTTCGCACAATGTAGTGACAAAAACAAAATCTCTTTTGTCTGACATTATTGTACAGGGTGATTCATGAGACGTGAGCAGGACTAATCCTGCACACTCAGTAACTGATAATTGATCGATCACCGTCGTATTTAGGTGAAACAACGACACTTTTTCCTATTTTTTAACTTTTTGGTGACGGCAAATTTAACTCTCTACAATCATGGTTACCCTACAAGACCTTTTTATAAACATAAAACCTCTTTAACCGTAATAACAGCATTTTGATTACGAAGAAAATAAATTGTCAAACTTGAGTGAGATACGAGTTTTCAAAAGTAACCAGACCGTGATGACACTGATGACATTCAATTTGACACAGAATATCGGTAGTTTAGTATTTTAATTTTAGGGTGACCATGCATGTCGTAAATAAATTTATTAATTTTTTTTTCAACACGAGTAGAAAATTACCGAGTAGATACGAAACAGTTGCTTATAATTTACTAAATGCGCAGTGTTAGTCCTGCTCACGTCTCCTGAATCACCCTGTATAGCCACAAATAATTCATTAAATATGTAGATAGGTACTGTACACCTGCGTGGAATACCCTCTACGAGCTAGTGTGACGATGAAAACAGTGACATAAAGAAAGAGTAAAATCTATCAATTTATGTAAAGAGCTTTCTTACAATCATATTAGACACGCGCCGACACGTGAATCGGAAAATATAATTTCTTGCAAATAACTAATATAACTAACCAAGCGCTTAATATAATAAACTGTTTTCGCAATTGTCTTGCATACAAATCATAATTCCTGTGTGTAGTGAGTGGAAAATGATGTACGTCTCGTATAGGAATAATGAGATATACAAGTACCTACTTACTTAAATTGTATTAGGACCAGATTGATCACTGGTGAAACATTGAAATACCTAGGTACATATACTTTGCTTTGGGATCTTTTATTTTAGAAAGCTTATATTTGCTGCATATGTTGTATTGTTTTGCAAAGTATTTATCTTTTTCATTCTGATTACATTCTAAGGCGACCAGAGGTGGCGTAGCCAGTCATTAGATTAGTTAGTTGTCCAACTAACTTCTTTTGACTGCCATTTCACGGACATGACAAAAAGTTCTTAATACCAGTCTTTGCTCTTGCCTTCCAGCACAGCATATTAATGTGAATATTAATATTAATGTTCATGACATATCATGCTGCTTATATTACACAGGTAGATACCGACGACACCACACTGAATATTATAAAACAGGACAGACCTTGTCCGCATAAACCACAGATTATATATATTTGAACCGATGAATAAATTCGACTGCAATTTTTATCCCTAAAAGATATAGTTATAGGTAAGTATTGTAACAGGATATATTGGTGTTTTAGTTTTCATGAGCTATGGACTATCAGTGGTACTCAGGGTTCGTAGGTCTGACGCTCTATTGTCACACTACACGTCTGTGTTATTCCTAAAAATCTATTTAATAACTAAAATTAATTTTAGACAGGGAGAATGAGAAGTAACGGGCGCCAGCACGCTGTAAAGCGTACAGAAAGGTAAAACTAAGATGAAAAAAAAGAAAACTATTGTTTAAGCTCGAGACAATTAAATATAATACATATCAATGTTTCACATAAAGAAAACAGTATTACAGTAAGGCAATACAGAAAATAACCTTATGCTATTAAGTATACTAAGAACACTATGCTATCGGACTGGCTACGCAGTCTCAGTTAAAGTTTATTAAGTCTATACACTAATTATGCACTGAGCACTTGAAGTTTATTAAGAGGCCACTATTGCGTGAAGCTAATTAAAGTCTATTGATACTAGCACACCTAAATCACGTGTCTATAGTAAGAGGCAGTCTAGCTGTGACCACGTGTTACGCCAGAGGCGCATAGGTGGCAGCCAAAAGCCGCGGTGACACGTGCTGAGACCGTCAGCCACGTGTCCAAGTGACCG
Organism: Cydia fagiglandana; assembly: GCF_963556715.1. Taxonomy (NCBI): domain Eukaryota; kingdom Metazoa; phylum Arthropoda; class Insecta; order Lepidoptera; family Tortricidae; genus Cydia; species Cydia fagiglandana. The sequence goes on from NC_085940.1 coordinate 13,140,936, forward strand.
CCTATCTACCACGCCAACGTCGCAATGCGCAACAGGAATCACGAGCTCGAAAGAGCCAATAACAAATTAGATCAGACCCACGAACCCTGAGTACCACTGATAGTCCATAGCTCATAAAAAACCAAAACACCAATATATACTGTTACAAGTACCTAAATAAATTGCCAAAACAAGCGACATTCTACACATATACCTATTTTCTCCGTTTTTGAAGTCTGATTAGTAGTGATTACTTTAGTCAGTTAAAAAGTAACGCTTAAAGAATTTGTTTTGAGCTAACACTGACGATTCATAGAGTAAAAATCTTGGTTAGGTATATCTGTATCAACAAGCCTTTCTCATCTATTAAAAATATCTTAGCGTTTAAAATATCTGCCAAGGACTGCCAAAACTGACACTGCTAGAACCAACATTATCAAAGGAATGAAATGAAAATATGAATCAGAAAATACTATCTCATTTATATTTGGAAGAGAAACACTAAGCGTATGATTGACATCGCATAAATACAAAATATTTTCGGCATAAGATGTTTTATTGGAATTTGGAACGTAAGTATCTTCCTTATTATTTTTGAACTGTTGAACAGAAAAGTGCCACTTTGATCCCTCCTAGCAGGGAAGAAAAAGCCCTTTTCCGAATAAGCGATATGAAAATACTATACCTTTAAAATAAAGTTGTTTAATATATAGTAGGTAAACGTATGTCTTATCTGTTTGGTATTCTGTACACTCATTGACATGATTCTACTAATAGCATACCATTCATGATCAAAGCGCGCCTGAGAGTCGTTCTTTCATACGTTTCTTTGGCGCGGAGAAGTCTCTCGCAAATAACGATTTCATTTCACGATACAATCTTTTCAGAGCTTGAAGATTGTTGAATAGTTTCGAAAAAAAAACTTTCTTGTAAAGTTTTTCAATGTAAATGTTAATGTTTCCATTAAAATTCCTTCATAAATATTTACACTTATGAAAATATCAGACACTGCGTTGACCTTGATATTTGATACGGTTGAAATGTTTCAATCTGATACGTTTTCAGAAGAAATGGTTACAGCACTCAACGATCGATTCAGCGATCCGTAAAGGAGATCAATATGCAGTAAACGATTCGAAACCAGCGCACTGCACTTTAAGTTAAAGGTTATTGAACACATATTCACCATATCGTCATCGCCACAGACTGCAGGACGTCGCAGATTGTTGTAAATGCAAGAAATTTCAAGCATGGAGGGCCACCGTAACTGGATGGTTGACTAAATATCGGGAGGTCGTTGGTTTTCTTCCTCAGCTAGATAAATCAGTCCATAGGAAATCATTTTGAAATATAATTCGATATAATTTACATAAAATAAGATTTTGGAGAAACAAGAGGACGCCTTGAGACATTAAACATTCTATAAAGTTAAAATGAAATAACTCAAAGCAAACTAAAAACGAAAGGCATCAGCTAATAGGCCAATTGGAGTTTTAGTTATTCGATATATTTCCGATATGATACTCTTCATCCAAAGACGTCACTTTTGATACTGACAGATCAGTGGGTATCATATTGGACAAAAAACCATAGTTCGAATTAGTCTGTACGTCGAAATGTGAGCGTCAACCTTTACTCTGATTGAGGACCCATAAAACTAGCATCTTGTTTGCAAACATTCGATCGTTACGTTTAATATTAGAACCCGATTACTGGAGCGAGCGAATTCCTATTTGGATTACAGTTACCGATTGACGTTTGGTCTAGACACCGTTCGATATTTCCTGCTAGACTTATCGAGGTTGATAATATTGGTCGTTGATACTGAGATTATACATGGTGTGTCTGACCATGGGGCTTTAAATCCAGGGCTTGATTTTAGTCGCTAAACTGAGCAACTTTTACTATAGGATCAACCCTAAAATCGAGGAAAACTTTTTGGCTTTTCCATAGAAAACGTCGACATCAGATCAGCTCAAATGTATGAAAAATTAAAAAAAAATCGGGATTTCGGGGTTGGTGCTATAATAAAAGTAGCTCAGTTTAGCCAGTAGAATCGAGCCCTGGATTTAAAGCCCCAAGGTCAGACACACCCTGTATTGCTATTTCTTATTTCACGAGTTCTTTTACCAAGTATCTGTACATTTACGTTTAAGTTAATAATTTTATTTAACTAGATTGTTCTGTTTCTTCTATAAATATTAAGGAACCATTTTGCCCTTCCTTTCCTTAATTGTGTTTGGTCGATCGTAAATATATGTTTGCATTCGGACTAGCGCACGTGTGTGTCTTCACTGCCTGTGTTTCCACGAAATTATAGGGATGTGTCGTTTCCGTAGCCTTTTCATCAAATGCCACTGTTTTGATTGATGCTTAGTTTGTTAATGAAAATACAAAAAGCACTACATGCTATAATAAGATTTGAGGAGTTCCTTGGAATCCTCATGGATTACATCATCAGAACTAGATTTTGACAAAAATGAACCAATCGGTATACACTTTCAATCAAAATTTTTTTCTTTTCAATCGGTTGTTTTTTTTTGTATGATTTTTCAAAAGTTGAAGGGAGGCAGGAAACATTCACATCACAAAACTTTTATAGAAACAAAGATTTTTGTAAAGTCCAATCGATTGAAGTACCACACGTAGATTATGTTTTTTATTTTCATATTTACATGTAAATATCTCCGTAATATCTCTCCTAAGGATATTTACATTATCGGCTAGCCTTGTTTTGCAAAAAAAATTAAGGTCTGGTAAGACGTATTTCATAAAAATAAATTTATGCGGAAAGAAAACTCCCACCTTTTATTCATACAATCTTTTCATGTTATTCAGAAAGGGTTACGTTCATTATAAAAATATTAAACTTAATTAACACATTGTAAAAAACACTCGTTCATTAAGTAGGGGGTTAATTTTCATTTGCATGTAAGCGGCTCGCACGGTTTTCAAAAGTTACATAATTAACAAGTAAAACAACGACATGAATGCCCCCGGAAACTCATCGGAACCGTTTTTTTCTTCATACAAAAATACCGTTATTATTACGTTCTTTTTGGTTTTTTGGTTTATTATTTAATTTTTGGGACAGTCTAAAAAAACGAAGTAGTTAATCTAAATACATGATTCTGTCCTACGTAAAGAGCATAAAATAATTAAAAATATTGGGCTAAGTATTTCGGCTTTACAAAAAAAAACGGTTCCGAGCCCGGCGGCCAGTTGTATTTTAACGATACGATCTGGTGATATGTCAGCCATTTGCCAATCGAAAGGTAAAACATGTATCGGAGAAACAAATACAAATGTGACGCAGTCATTTTCAAACATTATTTCATTTACAAAGCCCTAAAAAGGGGAGAGGAATTGGACTATCAATCTAGGGATTTACCAATCTACGGTTTAGGAACCGTATTAAATTAATGTTATTAATAAAGTCATAAATTATGCAAAATTAAACCCTGTCTCTTTGAAACAAAGTTCAATATCATGTGGGAAATATATACCCTCTACCAAAGGCTTAATACTCGTACAGTCTAAAGTAACAACCAGAACAAACAATGGATGAAACCCACACACTCTGTAAATGCGAAATTCTTACTTTAGTTATATCAAAACACTTAATTATATCAACAATATTTCAATTATAAAACTGTATAATCCCGCTTGTTATACAATTTAGACAGTTTTATTGCGCAAATGTACTTAACACATTAGTCAAACGAGCTTCAACGCATAAACAAGAATCATCGCGCTTCATAAAAATGTTTTATAGCTCAACGAGATTACAGAATTTGTATCATTTCCGGTCCGTCTTGCTGACTTTTATTTGCTGACTAGCTTTAGTCTTTTTCTACGGTCCTGCGACTGCAAGGTTTGTTGCTCAGTTTCAGAAGTTTAATAATTTATTTGCATTCATTATTAGATGTACTCTCAGCGGAACACAAAAGATTATGGACATATAAATAAGGAAACAAAAGACGGATTAGAATGTTATTAGAGTTAATCACTAATTTGACATTTCGGGTACATTAGTAACCAAGGTAAGAATTAACTTACCTTGTGATTCAGGCTATTAACTTATAGTCAAATTCGTATTTTGCATAAACTATAATTATAATCTAAAGCATTCATATAGAAGGCAGTGACGTATAGTGGCGACAAACAAACCGTATGCAAGCTGGGCCATATTTACCTTTGCTTCAAGGGCGGGGATCAAATAGCTAAAAATAGGTGAGTCTATGGGAAATAGCCTATATCAGGCGTGGCTCACTCCGCGATTTCGTCGCTTTGCTACAGGTAGCTAAAAGTACATCCGTTCCACCTCAATTTCGGGGAAAGCCATAAGCCGCGCGTGGCACTGTCGCCACCTAGCGGCCATATCTGTGCTGATCGTAACAGACGCGTTTTGTAAGAGAGTGAGTCTTCTGTACCTAGTACTATTATTTATTCTGTGCCTATATCCAATTAAACACCGTGCGTCCAAATAATCTAACAGACTTGATTAGGATTGCAAGTTGTTTGAGTGTAAAAATATACAGCGAATAGGTAGAAGAAAAACTTACGAATTAAATCGGAACTCAATGACTAAATAAATGTAAATAAATAAAAATTAATTTATTTTAATCCTTCGAAACGAAAAAATATAGTTTCAGGCCCCAGTTGCGTGATGCCGCGGATATCGGATGCTAGCAGCATTTTCGCGCTCGATCGCAATGCGTTGATGCGGAAGCTGTCAGATCTGTCACCGGTGACGTCCACCAGCCGTTTAGCCAAATTTCGGTACGCCGCTGTGTGTAGTTTCGGCAAGCAAAAGAATTTGTAATTGGCGTCGCGACCACTCTTCCGAAATTTCCATCTCTTGAGGGGCTTGGCCGCCCCGTCAGCTGCGCCTGCCTTGTTCATAGTACCGTCACAGAATAAATAATAGTACTAGGTACAGAAGACTCACTCTCTAACAAAACGCGTCTGTTACGATCAGAAGCGGTATCATGGTCGCATTTTTATCACCTGCCATGCCATGTGTCACTTTTGCACTTACATATTTGTTAGAACGTGACAGGCATGGTGACAAATGATAAAGAGTCGACCATCTTAGCCCTACAGGACAGATATGGCCGCTAGGTGGCGACAGCACCACGCGCGGTTATGGCTAGCCACCAAAATTGGTGTGGAACGGATGTACTTTTAGCTACCTGTAGCAAAGTGAAGAAATCGCGGAGTGAGCCACGCCTGGTACCGTGGAGATGGTACAGGGTCAGCGTGTAAGCGCACCCGTTTCAAACTCCACGAAATTCCGGAATACTTACTCTTAATGGCTCCTCTACACGATGGGCCAACGCCGGCCATTCCAAGTGACGCAGCCATGCGGTAGAATGAGATAGCAATATCTCTTGCTCCCTCTAACTCATAAATGCGTCCCTTGGAGTGGCCGGCGTTGGCCCATCGAGGAGCCATAATACTGTCAGCGTCTGTAAGGTCTGTCGGATTAATAAGGCCCACAGTGTGTTTGTAAGTAGAGCATCAAAACTTTTCTGTTAGTAGTACTGGAGTCAGTTATGTAACGCTGCCATACATGACCCAAAAAATTTTTATTAAGCTATGAGCTTCATCACATCTGATATTTGAGTAATTCTAAGCATTTCTAGCGTGAAGTGGGGGGGAGGGTGGGGTACAAAGACGGCCGCCATCCGTCATCTTTAAAAAAAATCTACTCTGATCCTGGTGGGTACTAGGGCAAGTTTGGTATCATTTTCGTATAAACCAAAGACGTAGAATTCATTGCTGATATTTGTTTTTTCAATTTCATAGTAATTTTACAAGAAAAACGTAAAAAGGTGAAAAATTTGGTTGGAGATTTTTGCTACGCGGAGCCGAAACTACAAAAGATAGAAAGTTGAAATTTGCACACTAGATTACATTTATAAAGTGTACAAGAGATAAGAAGCGATTTTGAGAAATTCAACCCCTAAGGGGGTTAAAAAGGGGATGAAAGTTTGTATGGGGTTCAAGTTTTATTTTAAGCTAGGAATTTGAAACTTCGTAAAACGATATATTATTAAAATACAAGAAAACTAATTTCAGCGTTTTTGAAAATTCAACCCCTAAGGTGGTGAAAAAGGAGTTGAAAGTTTGTATGGATATCAAAAAAATTTTCGAACGCGGGACTTGAATCTTTGTATTTGGGGATATTATTAAAAGACAGGAAAAGTAATTTCAGCGTTTTGTAAAATTCATCCCCTAACAGGGTTAAAAAGGGGTTGAAAGTTTGAATCCATTACAAATCCGAGTAGACACACATTTCTTATTGGCTCCCAGGCTTGAAATGCTTAGAATTACTCAAGGAACATATGTGATGAAGCTCATAGCTTAATAAAAAATTTTTGGGTCAACTTTATAACTGCTTCCGCTATAGCCAGTTAAATGAGAAAAAGTTTTACTACAGCTACTACAGTGATGGTGGATTTGAATTTAAATAGGTATTTTATAGTTATGTAACGATAAAATACCTATTTAAATTCAAATCAAAACTATAATACAACTTGCGGCGATATAACATTTATTTCGTTGCTAACTTAAAATTATTATGTCAGTCAGCTCACTACGTAATACTATATATAGGTAGGTAAATCAATATTTCAATAAGTATTGATTTCATGCGAAATAAAAAAATCGGATGAATAATTAATCGGAAATGTACGGAGGAAACATCATTTATTAGCCCCTTGCCAAAACTAACCTACAACTTGAAAGAGCAAGTGGTAAAACGAAAATAAAGTTTATCTAAGTAGGTAATAAAAATGGATATTTTACCTATCTCGAAAGCAATAAAATGAACGGTATCGTGATAGCGCGACAGGATTATGTATGTACTTAATAGCACTTTATTGTTCACTCGCCTAAAAGGCTATCAAGAAGAGATTTTTCTGCTATTATTATGTAGTTTCGATATCTGTGGTATGTATTATATCGCACCATCAGTCAGCCGGCGTATTATGGATGGCATTATCCATCTTTATCCACGTGATAAAATAACTGTCACTTTTTAACACCGCGGGATAGAAAGTGCCGGACACTGTTTTATCACTCTGTCACGTAGACAAAAACGACCATCATATCCGTACAGAAAACCAATTTGCGACATAAACGATAACAGCAGAAACGACTAAAATACAATAAGTACCTATGTCATTGTTTTAAGGTATCCATTTTATCTTCCTTCCTTATTGTTTGTGTGTATTATGTATTTTTCAATAAAGATGTGTCACTGTTGTGTTGTACCTAATATGTGCAGTTGAAAAAGTATATATGTTCAAAATTACCAGAACAGAAATTAATTGTTAAGGAAAGAAAAGCATATAAGGTAGAAGTACTAGTGCTCGACGATCCACTAGTATTCGACATGGGCACTTTATGTCAAAGAAATATAGGTTAATTTTGAACGGCGAAGATTTTTCAAATTTAATCCTTGTCACTTTGACATAAAGTGCCTATGTCGAATACTAGTGCAGCGTCGAGCACTAGAACTTCTACCTTATTATGTGTTTACTGTGTCATTGTCCTTTAAGTTTCGGTTAAATAATTAATTATATGATAATAACTACATTGCAACTCTGAAGGGAGTTTATCTCTTCATGTAGGACAACGGCTTACGGCTGTTAAAATTATATTTTTTTGGTAATTCTTACATATTTTTTTAAGGATGTAAGTAGGTATATGATCTGTCAGTGACAAGAGTGTCATTTAATTAACCAGAAACGTCACTTTTGTTACATAGATCGTAGCCATCATAGAAGATCAAGTGCAAAACCTGTTCTGCAATCAGAATACGCCTCCTTGTTCTACAAATGTCCCATTTTCTTTTTCATGGAAGATTCATTAATTTTGTCTCTGTTAACCATTTCCAAACGGATTGTGCTACTTTCTAAACTCGACCTATAATTGGACGGGTGCTGACAATAGTACCTACATTTACCTTTGTGCGTAAAATCTTAAGTTAAATTTCAGTTGATCAAATTTTGGATAAATATCAAAATAATTTAATTGTTATTTCCACTGACGAAAATGTTATACCGGGTGTGGCCTGTATTATGAGCAAAAAATTAAACTGTAGGCTATACTCCTCATACTGACCAACATTTGTTCATGTACTTTTAAAAATAACTTGTGGTTTGATTTTTAATACACTTTAAAGATTATTCTAAGACGCAATGTATTGCGAATTCTGTTGTTTAAGGCGTGACAAGCAACGTCAATCACAATGATATGGCGTGGCTATGGCGTCCATTGAAGATAATATTTATTTTGTATGAAAAATAGGGAGTCTAAATACTTCATAATTTTTAAAAGTTTTAGAACAAAAGTGTCACCGTTTGAGGAGTACAATCTATGTTTTAACTATTAGCTCATGTTACAGGCCACACCCGGTATAATTGCCAGTATTCGAAAGGAAGTATAAGCTTTGGTGTTTTCATCAATAAACGCTTCGGTGTTTTTAGGATTAATTTTGCTATTATTACATTAGTTCCCCAGGACTACTGACGAAGAAACTATTTTACTCGTCTGTTCCCAATAAAGGAAGTATCGAAGGTCGATAAATCCCTTATAATACTTGTTTGCCCTCATTTATATAGCCCGTATATAATATACTCTATTTTTGTCAAACTGACATTTATTGGTAAAATATTGGTTAATCCCTAAAACCTTTAGTAACTGGAGACGTCATCGCTGTCATATTCTGTACGAAACAGTCTGCCGATTTTTGCGGGGGAGGGGACGTCAAATGTATTGCTATTTCTACATGATTTGTACATAATTTAACGTACAAATAGTCATGTCAGTCCATACAAAACAATTGTGCAAGTTTTTCAGCAGAGGGGTAAGCTTTTAAAGGCGACTCCAGTTATTAAATGCTCTAAGCACTAAAACTATCATTTCGTATGATATCCAAAACACGATATTTTTTACAAATCGTAAGCTCAGGAGAAAAATTTACTTATTTCGGTTTTTCTAGCATCGGAAGTCGTTGATCACCGAGAGGAGTTACTCTGATCACCATTCTACTACAACGTTAGTAAGATTATATTTTGTCACTAATTTGGTACTTTACCTATATAAAATACCATATTTCGTAATTATGTTTAAAGATACAGGAATTATTATTACAGGAATTAATTATTTTATTCGTAAAATTAGGACACAAATTAGGTATTTTTACTTGTTTCCAGAATTAACGATACGGATCTTATTTGAGGAGCATAACTACTCTTTATATTATTAAAGCTCTCAATAAAAGGTACTCTGTATTGTGTAATGTTCAAGCCTTATTTATTGATTTCTTCCGCATCAACAGGGAAGACTATTATTGACAGCCATTATTCCACTTAATGACCCAACCCTTCTAAGGCGTAAACAATAGAGTGAGTGAAAGATTGAAAGATTCATCAGTTTCAGAACAGGATGTAACAACAATTGTGAGGATCCGTTTAAGGGCATATTCGGTATCGTATTCTGATTAGAAGAAAGTCGAAAAACATTTATTTGTAATAGCAATTTTTTTTCGTCAAGTCGTCAAAAAACGTCACAACAAAGGTAAAAAAAAAATTAAATCACATTTAAATAAAATGTTTCTTCTACTTTTTCCTAATCAGAACACGATACTAAATATGCCCTTATTTAAAGGGCTTCCCACTTGACTTATTTTATTACGCACTGTAAGTATACGGAACATTTAAAAAGAAAATATTTCTCTCTACAAACAATGTCAGTGTGACAGATAGGTACCTATTTAAAAATAGATACGACATATTTATGTAATAATTAGGTATATCTATGTAGGTTAGGTATAAACTTTACCTAAATTACTGTTTATTTTCAAAAAGACAAGAACATAAATTAGTGATTAGCGGCGTTGATCATGTGCTGTAAATAGCTGTATTAAAATGAACGATTTGCAGGCAACTTCAACAAGCTTAATAGTTATTTACGATACAAGTGCGGAAAAGAGGAAATTCGAAACGAGTGGCGATAAATTAAAACACGACCGAAGGGAGTGTTTTAAATCGACACGAGTTGCGAATTACTTATTCGTATGTGTATCGTACAACGTTCTACAGTACATATGGGTCTTTAAACTTTTGACATATACACGAAAAATGCTGTTTCACGCACTAGTGCGGAAAAATAAGAGCATATATACTGGGAATAAATTTTATATGTGGATAGCCATATACGTCACATCATTAATATATATTGAGTAATGAAGACGGGCTAAGCCTAGAATTAAAATTTGCCTTTTCACTATCATACCAACCCAAACTTGGCATTTTACAAATGCTTAGAAAAGCAATGGCAAAAAAGCTGAGCCCGCAACACGATATAGAGTGAATTGTCTTAAATATTTCTTCTGAAAATCCCGTCTAACCTAGTAGCTAAAACCTAGCTCAGCCAAAATTGGCACAATCCGGCAAAATAAAATTCTTCTTGTTTACGCCATACTGCCACACTTGACCGCTTTTTCTAATAAATCACTTTCCTTTTATTATTAATTTCCTCATTTCTCTCGCTTCTGGGGATTTCGTTACTTCAATAAACGTAGTCTTTATTGGGGGCGTTTTCATTTATTTCTTATTAGACAGGTTCGTTGTAATCGTTTCCAGAGGGAAGCCAAAATTTGCCAAAATCTAAAACAATTTAAAAATAATTCAGAAATGTATGGTATTTAACACGTTCGCAGACGCTCAGTCACACCAGTTGGACACCTAAATTTTGTATGGAAATATTGGGACTGTTATAGCATTCCTGTCACTACAAATATATCTTTTAGGTTTGTATATGACGCGTAATGCTATGCAAGGCGAATGCTATGCAATCCGCGTCAATATGAAGTATATTTTTTATACGCTATGTGACAACAAATGCTATACAATTCGGATGCATAAGCATGTCTGTCACATGACGTAGTCAAGATGGGATTTTATATGATATCGCATGTTATAGCATTCATACATCGTGCTCGATGGACTTGATGGCTGAGACTTCTGACTTCCTAAGGGCGCGATTTTTGCTCTAAAGACTCATTTGCTGACCTCTTCAAACAATTTTCTCCTTCTGTTTTGTTCCCTCTTTTCTTATCATTGTAATATTGAGTCCATCTCATACATGCCCCATGCCAAGCACGTTCGCTGTTCATTCGACCTCAAATTATGTGATACTACCTACAAATTATGCGTTGGAGACCGGCTCTAATCTAAAGGCCCAGTCATGGGTCTCATAGCATGTTGTAGAGAGCCGAGTTGCAATGTTGAGCTCTCTTAAAATGAGAGGTTTGTTCTTCTAGCTGTCCAAGGTATACGCAGCATTTTACGCCAACACTACTTCTCAAAAGTGTCAATATGTACCGCATTACACTTTTTCAGTTCCCTGTAACGCACCGCCGCGTTAAGTTCTGGACGTAAAGCGTCCACCACTTTTCCGGCCAAGCGATGATTCACCCAACTTTATATTCTTTTTCGGATGCATCTGCACCAAATACAAGGCATGAAATATACACAGAATGATACCACAAATGCGTGTCATAAGGTGCTTACCTTGTGGGAGGTGATCATCGAGCGCCAACAGGCTATAATTCACAATTATATGACCAAAACTATGACTAGTAACGTAATTATTTCAATAATAGATATACACATTCATGCCTCACTTTTTCACATTAATCGTTATCAAAATTTTACTGTAGTATAATTAACAGCAAGTAAACACGTTTGTTTATTAAAACACAATGAAAAACTTAAAGAAATTGTAAGAAAAACATTAATTACGATTTTATAAAAATACGTCAAAATCGCTATCGCGCACGAAATTGACCCAAATTACATGTGTCCACTCCCAGACGCACCTGCCGGGCTACTAAGGGAGCTGCCATACAAAGACGAATGCTATAGCATCCGCGTCACAGAAAGGGGGGCCAATTTGGAGACGTCACAGGATAATTTTTAACTTCGATAAAACTATGTAATATGGCAGTACGCATTATTTGACTCTGGTGACTGGTAGAGGAAAAGTTGATGAATAATATTATACTGTGGTTAAGCGGATTGATAAGCATTTCAACGAAGAAATTTAAAAAGAATAACGGATGCAATAGCAGGCGCGTCACCAGGAGGAGTACAAAAACGGATGCTATGCAATCCGCGTCCGCGAACGTGTTAAGATATTCTCTTTTCTTTTAGATAAAATTTCTTTGTTTAGGTATTTATTTTTATTTTTGATATTTGTTTACGTTTTCTTGCACATCTTTTCGATAATACATTAATTTGAAATGATTGAACTGATACGGTACCTATATCTATTTAATTTAAGGATTTTTCCTTATTCGCAGTGAAGACATGAGTATAGAGTATATATTAAGCATTTCTGAACTATGGTACCTACGCTGAACGTTGGTACTGTCGGTTATTGTATTTTACAAAGATTATGGTATATTTTACAAAGATTTCAACATAAATGCGTTAAATGATAAAAATATTTCTTAATTACATCATCCGGGTGTCTGCTATACGGTCACGTCTCAAAATGTATGATCATTGGAGATTCAATCTTAATTAAAAATAATAAAGTTAGCTTTCCAATAATCATAAATTTTGAAATGTGGCCATCTAGCAGGCAGGGGACGACATTCACTTATTTTTTTATTTCATTTCGACAGTTCGTAGCGACCATAACTCTAAGACTGAGCGAGGTAACGACATATCTTTAAATTTTACGATTATTGAGTCAGAGCGGCTGAAAGTTGAGCCTTGCTTAATAAAATGGGCGTATAAAAAATAATCCGCTACAAGAAACGGCATCCAAAAGATACTCGTAATTTCTGAGTGAGGAGGCTTTTATCACTTAGAAATATGTTGCCAGTTTATATTGGTATTTAAGTAAATATGTTAGAAAAATCAAGTATGTTTTAATAACACTAAAAACTCGGATAGACCTCAATACGAAAGCAACAAAACTACTTGCAAAAAAGCTGGCTTTGCAGCTTGAAAAACTACTTAATTAACAGCTCTAACGACAGCTAAAAAGTAATTCATTAGAAATTCTTGACGGCGCTTTTTAGACTGTTATTTATACTTTAAATTAAGTACCTAAAAATGGTCATTAATTATGTTTTTTATTAACGAGTTCTAGTGTTACTAACTGAAATCAGGCGTGGCTCACTCCGCGATTTCGTCGCTTTGCTACAGGTAGCTAAAAGTACATCCGTTCGGCCCCAATTTTGGGGTTTGCCATAAGCCGCGCGTGGCGCTGTCGCCACCTAGCGGCCAAATCTGTGCTGATCGCAGACAGACGCGTTTTGCTAGGGAGTGAGTCTTCTGTACCTAGTACTATTATTTATTCTGTGCTGAAACCAGGGCTCGGAACCGGTTTTTTTTAAATCCCAAAATAGCCCAATATTTTTAATTATTTTATGCTCTTTCAGTAGGACTAAATGATGTATTTAAGTAACGACTTCGTATTATTAGATTGACCCATCAACAATGAAATAATAAACCAAAGAACGAAAAAGAACGTAATAATACCGGTATTTTAGTATGAAGAAAAAACCGGTTCCGAGCCTTGAAAATGAAGAACACGGCAAGTCACAAAAAATTAACAAACTGACCTCTTAGGGGTTCATAGGTAGGTCACAATAAATACATGTCTTCCTTACTTACTCCCGGATTAACTAATTTCTAAATTTCATTTATTACTCAAAGATAGAATATTGATTCGATATCCCACTACACCTAACAACATAACATGTAAGTATTTATATATTATATAAATCGTTGTCTGAGTACCCACAACACAACCTTCTTGAGCTTACCGTGGGGCTTAGGGCAATTTGTGTAAAAATGTCCTATAATATTTATTTATTTATTTATAACAATTTTGAGAGGATAGTGGATGACCGTTTTGCCATACAAACGTAGTTCCCATTTACATTCCTGGATATGGACATTATGGAAAATATTTTTACATGAATGCATTCGGTTCGATTTTTTTATTATTATAAGAGTTATATAATAAGCAAAAAAGAATTTCCATACAAATTATAGAATAATCAAACAATCTAAAAAAGTCAAACGAAGAGGCATAGCTTTGATCAATATACGTCAAATTGGGTAGGTAATTTTTTTTATATAATGTTAATGTCCAGAGGGAAACATGGGGACTACCTTTACGGAGAACCGGTCACATTACGTCGTCCCCTTTTGTCTTAAATGACAGAGCAGTTTGAGAACTTTTTGTGCTAGGAACCGGTAATTAATATGCGTTTTTTTCATCGTGTATGTGTATACATATATTATACAATATAAATACCTACTTACTTATCTATACATCTGCCACCACCGAGTGACTTACCCAACGAACGTAAGCAACTATTAATCCCCCCTTATTCATAAACGTTTACTAAAGTTGACAAGCCGATAATAATCGTTTGCCCCTTTCTATCATACCAATACCTCGGAAAGGGGCAAACGATTATTATCGGCTTGTCAACTTTAGTAAACGTTTATGAATAAGGGGGTTAGAATGTACGGAACACGGAACCAAAGCGAGAGTAGTCACATCCCTCATTAAACTTCCTGTTATGACACCAAAGGAGCAGGCGACCCTTATTGTTTTGGCAAACTTCAGTTATGGCGCTTCTCCCTCATCTTCAAATTTATACTTTTATTTATACGGTGTCAAAATAACTGTCAAAAGTTGAGCTGAAACAACTAAACTTGATTCATTATTAAAACTGGATGTCAAGAGTTTGAGTGGTAATCCACGAAGTACATCCATATACTGGGTGTGGCCTGTAACATGAGCAAAAAATAAAACTGTAGGCTGTACTCCTCATACTAACCAACATTTGTTCAGCGACTTTTAAAAATAACTTGTGGTTTGATTTTTAATAAACTTGAAAGTTTATTCTAAGACGCAATGTATTGCGAATCTTGATATAATTAAGGCGTGACAAGCAACGTCAACCACAATGATATGGCGTGGCGATGGCGTCCATTGAAGATAATATTTATTTTGTATGAAAAATAGGGAATCTAAATATTTCATAATTTTTAAATATGTTGAACAAAAGTGTCACCGTTTGAGCAGTATAATCGTGTTACAGGCTTTAACAAACAAACAACCAAACTTTAATCGCCGTCCTTTGTCAGTCGGGTAAAGATGAATTAATTTTTGTTTTGTACCACGACGGTCATACACTTGTCCGACCCTGATAGGAAGTAGTCACAAGTCAATTTTTTTTATTTTAAAATATTTTTATGTTGCGTAACCTAACTCCAGAGGTGTCAAACGAAGCAACACGAGCCAAGATATAATTATCAGCGCAGATAAAGTACATACATAAAAACCAATAAAAAGCTAGCCAACGCTCAAGTTTTAATAAATAATTAAAAGTTAGTTTTTAATATTTATAGCTGACATGCTTGGATTGTTTTCTCCCCCTATTTAAGGATACGAGAAATTTTCTAACGAGACAACTTTTTCAAACAAGTACTGTCTTGTTTGAAAAAGTTAATGTTAATGGAAAATAAACTGAGTCGACATTCGGTATTTATTTATATGTATACCTAATTATTATAGCTGTATATATAAGTACTGTCAGTACTTTAACATCGACTAAAACCATATTTGACCATGGTTGCTAGATTTTTACATCACAGCCATAAATACCATGGCATAATATACATCGTGCGCCCCATAAATTCGACAGACCTTTTACTCTGGATACCAGAATAGTTATTTACAGGACATATGGTCCTATTTTCCCGCACTAGTGTGTAAAATAGCAAGCTTTTCGTGCGTATGTCAAAAGTTTAAAGGGCCATAAGTACTGTAAAACGTTGTACGATACACGTGCGAATAGGTAATTCGCAACTCGTATCGATTTAAAACACTCCCTTCGATCGTGTTTAAATTTATCGCCACTCGTTTCGAATTTCCTCTTTTCCGCACTTGTATCGTAAATAACTATTACGGGAAGATAGGACCATATGTAGTACCTGTAAACTTATTTTCGATATTAACTTGAATTTCACTAGAGTCTTAATCTTTAATATTTAAGAGATTTTTCAAGCAGATGGCGAGGCAACTTTTTCGTAGAACTGATAGCCTTTGGGGCCGAAAAGTTCAAGAGTATCATCGATCGTGAACGCGGATGAAGTAGAAAATCTGCCCGATTCGAATTTTAAGATACATCAAATATACGATATGGATTCGATATGTCAGTGTCAAAAGTGACTTTTCTTCAACGAAACGGCACTTTTGACACTGACATATGTAATCCATATCGTATCTAGCCGTAATATTTGACGTATCTTAAAATTGGAATCGGGCCGAAGGGCTCTTAATATGGCAGTCCGATAATTGTGGCAAGATCGCAGGAACGTTGGAAACTTATGTCAAGTAGGAAATATTTATCGACTGATATGATAATGATGATGAAATTCTAACGAATAAGTATTAAATGTTTTGAGCTTTTACCGACTTAGGTACTCGTATAATATGAACTTAAATTAGATACTTAAGCCACCCACACGTTTTGTGTAAGTACAAAACGTAGGTAGACTAATGAGTTAGTACATTATTAAATATGAATTTTATTAATTTTGTTTCTCCGTTCTGGATATCACGGGCCTATAAATCCCGGTCTTCTGGAACCCGTTCACACTCACAGGCGCAACAATAGACACCCATGAACCGGTCACAGAAGGCATTGGGACTATTGTAGAAAAAGTGATCAGTATACCGGTCTATAAATTGAAGTTTGGGTGGACAATGAGACTGGGCTATTCATTTTATTATTATTTCTTGTTTAATTACATTCATCTGAGCAATCATTCAATCAGAGCGCAAAAGTAATTGGAGTAGAAATGTTAGTAAGTTAATAAAGAAAACTGCATTTCTATTAATGTAGTTGATGTGTATATGCATAGTCAGAAGGCCTACTGCAAAAATCGAAAATACAAATTTCGCTAACTGTCTCTCTATCACACTTGTATATTTTAACGATAGAGAGGCAAATAGACGAACTAACGAAATAAATGGTTCAGGCGCACAAGGATATTTTTAAAATACACTCATAAGCAATGCAAGAGCAACTCCAACATCACACATTCAAATGCTGGAACATATCCTCTTTATTTTTTTTCCATCATAGTTATAAGATGTTCAGTTTCCCAGAGAAATTATAATAATTACAGTAATGCAGGGTATTTAACAGCCTTTGTGAGATGAATAGTTAGGACGTCGACATGGATTAACATCAAAGATTAAACGGCCACACGCTTCGCAGCGAGGCAAAAAGCGAGTTACCTACTTTATGTTTTTCCTTATATTATGATGGTGCTTGAATATCTTCAGTCGCAAATCAAAAACAAAATTTCTCTTTCTGCTTTCTATCGAACAAATATGAGAGCGATTTTCGTGTTTCGCGGTAGGGCAATTGCTTGAACGGCGTGCAACCGGTGTGGAAACTTTTTGATGTCGGTAAGTTAAATATACCTACATACATACAATGAAGCCTAGCTATATCCCGGAGAGGTAGGTTTCTTTTAAAAATGAGCGCCTCGGCAAAAACTTTTCCCTAGTCAAAATAAGTTTTAGCTAAAATTCTTGTTTATTACCTACTTCAGTAGTAAAAACTATTTTTTTTATAAAAAATATTTTAGAGCTTAACCGAAATATTCCAGTAAAACTTAATTTTTAACAAGTTGTCTTGAAAAACTAGTGAAAACGCGTTTTCATTAAGGCTTTACGGAAACCTGGAGTTTTAATTAGAGAAAACGCGTATTCATTCAAAACGAGGTTTTATGTTAGCATATTTATAAATATTTACAGCCAACGTAGGTGTTATTATTATTTACGCTAGGATGAAAAATAAGCCCTTTGAAAATCCCAAGAACTGTGTCCCCCTTACCTTCTGAATAACCTATTTACTTATACAAAAAAAAAGTTATTTTAAGAAAGTTGTTGAAAATGAACAGTTGCGCCATTAATGAGTTTTTCCAAAATAAAACCTTTTTATTACAAGGACGCCATTTGCTTGTTGGGCTTGTTCATATCGTATGAAGGTACAAAACCCACCCATTATACGTGACCGTTTTTAATTAATGTGTTTTGCAAATCGGTTCGTTTTGTCATTGAAAAAAAAAATGTTAATAAATGTTACATATTAATGAATAAGTTATCCATATTACTAATGTAAGTAATATAGGTACAGGATGTAAACGATAAAAAATAATCTGACTATAGATTTGTAATTATTAATTTAAAATGTATTCGTATTCTGAAATTAAAATTTTAAAACACTTGGAAATCATAAAAAAAGTGTGGCCTTCCTTGTACTTTTTAATCTCGTGTCGGCTACATTTATCATTACAACGTTTCGCAAAACTCTTACATAACTTTTGCCATTATAAAAACGTATTTCATTTGTAATGGATTCCTTTGGTATATGTACTACAGATACCTAATATATTTAACAAGATATCAAAATATCAACAAGATTAAAGTAAACTATCGTACCTACTATTATTAGTACAATCTCGAAAAATCTATTATTACTAGTATAATCTCGAAAGAGCCTCTCACGTGAATAAATTTTTTTCGCTAAAACTCAAACTATAATAAATATTTGTAACATATAACTTAATCAATTAATTTTTACATAATATAAATAAAAATTGAAATGATTTTAAACATAAATAATCGCCTTAAGTTTAAATTTAGGTAAGTTAAAAGTTCAATTAAACTTAGTAGAAAAAAGCTTTAATCACTTACATTACGTCGTAAAGTTGCGACCTAACGGTCAAATCAAACGAAAGCAGTTCTTGAAACACTTATCCACTCTTTAAAAAAAGTTTACATTTTAGTCTCAAACACACACTAAAAGTAACAAAACAATCGTATCAGTCACTTAAAAAAATTAAAACGGGGTGCTATTATTTCTTGCAAAACAGTAACGTAAGTTTTTGTAACGTGTTCGAAATTTAATAGGGTTTTATTTTTAAATATGGAACGCGTCCCGAGACTAGGATCGTTGGGCGGTACGCAGCGCACGCTCGCGACGAGTTCCTGGCGGTGACTGAATCCAGCCGCCTCTAGGCTGGAGCGACATTTGATTTTTCAAGCTCTCTTATTGATGGCATGGAACTTTTTTAGGTTTTAATGGTCCTTCATTTTATAGTACTTTAAAAACCCAATAGCAAATATTTGGCTTATATACTGCCTACATATTTTTCACTGAATTTATTAACACTATTTTTCTTCCTGCCGTAGGACTTACGCGCCCCGTTTTCATTTTCTGCTTCCTATTTAAACTTAATCCACTAACATACAGGCGTAATTTGATTTTCATAACAGATTATGAATTAGATCTGGATTCGTTATGGATCTGATCGAATTCATAACCTGTTGTTAAAATCAGAATACGTCTGATAGTGTCGAAAAGTGGCCATTAGATACAATTCCCATTTCGGCAGAAAACGTTTTCCACTGACTAAATCTTAACATATCAATATCACTTTGATTTTGATGTCGATCGCTTCAGCATAATATTATTATATTCTAGGTTTTATAGGGTCCCACTCAGTAACCATTAACGGTGCAGGCCGGAGTTTAGGCAGACCGAAAAGGAGATGGCGGGACGACTTGGACGCATTCTACCCCAAATAGTGGGAAAATGCCGATGACAGGGTCGAGTGGAGAAAACGAGGGGAGGCCTTTGCCCAGCAGTGGGACACCAAAGTAGGCTAGAGAAAAAAAAAAGGTTTTATAGGCTGCGCTTTTTCCTTTTTTTGCACTAGTATCAAATGTAAGTACTATTGTTTGAGCGTTACAATGATTGCGTTCTTTAATTAAGTACCTAGTGAGTATTGATGGTTTTCACAGGTCGGCAATGGTAATGAGTGCCTCTTTTGTTGACGCGTATAAATATCCATGGGTGACAACGAATGTTTCTCATCTCGGCTCGTTTACTAGTTTGCCATCTGTTACGTAAACTAGATCATCTTAGTTTTTTTCTACGAAATGTATGCACGTTTTCAATTCTATCCCAAAAGTATAATAGAGATGGGCCGAATAATCGGTAATTATTCGGTATTCGGCAAGTAGCAATGCAACACTGTACATTGTAAGCTGATCCAAAACTTTTCAAGTACTCTCTTCTTCAAGTTAAGTTTTCCAATTAAAACGCATGAGACATGTTGAATGGGACATGGGATGTTTTGTGTACCTATGTGAAGTGTTGAAAATTTGTTTGTGAGTCCCTTTTAACTTGTTTGTTTCTAGGGAAGGAAGCGAATCATCTTTAGCTGCGTTTTAAATGGTTTATTGGATTGACAGATGCCAATAATTCGGCTGACTATTCGGTTTGGTAAGTTCTGAACCAAACATTCAGCCGGTTATCACATTCGGTAAACTCCATATTTGGTCCTTCTCTCTTAAATAAATACGTAATTCTTGCTGGATAATGGTCAACTTATAAAAAATTAATTGACTATACCTAAAAAGCATTAATAATTCTTTATTCCATAGCATTGCAGCAACCTATTAGGCACGCTCACCACAAGATGAGCGAACTGCGCCTCGGAAACTTGTAATTTCCGTAATGTGTCCATGCTTCACTACAGACACTGAGAACGTCTGACATACAACACATAACACGTGTATTTGTGTCGGTACAACACAATAGACTTCACTGACAGATTGTTAGAGGCAAGATATCCGCCACGTAGCCGCATAATGAATATGTAGGGAATACCCGAAATTTAACCACCCGTCAGAGTATGAGTCAGGTTTGGCTTAACTAAAGTCCAAAGTTAACAACATGGGAGTGATCAATATGGACATTCAACATACTATCAAATCGGGACTATTGGACCAGTAGCAAGCAATCTTTTTCAGCGTCGAGCGTGCATGCTTTTTGGAGCGTGAGACCCAAAATTCAGCTCCATTTAAAGCAATCTATCTAACTGACCTTTGTACACATAATATAATTAAGTAATCAAAGTATTTAGGATTAGTACTTTGTGTAAGGCTTGAGTGGACGCTCGAAGCGGAGCGTTCGGCGGGGCGTGCAGCGTGGCGTCGGACTCACAAGTGATTTGAGCAGCGTGCATTAAGGCCGCTCCTATACGTTTGCATTTGTTTAACATGCACGCCGCAACACGCTGCACGCTCAACTCGAGCATCCACTCAGGCCTTACACTTTTTGTAGATTTTCATTTATAGAGTTTGAATATGTACCCAATTGTAACCAAGATTACTGGCTAAGAGCGATGCGTGGATTTTATTAGCCTAATTCTTTCCCACTGCTTGGCAAAAACTTCTTATATTTTGTCATCGCAAGGGAAGCTAAAACAGCGACGCTTAATTTTCCTTGTATTTTTTGATTAAAATAGATAGCGCCATTTTATGTATCGTATCTACTCAACACAACAAGATGAATCTAATTTTAAAAGGGAAAATTCTTTAAGAAATTTAATAGGATCCTTTGACTAGATTTTATCCTCATCCTGTCATTCATTACAGTCAGCTCCAGAATGAAATACTTCCTTTTTAACTGTCACACATAAATTCACTTGCGATACAGTTACCACGGACATTGCATAGACAGACTACGCATGAGTGAAGTTAAAATAATAATAGGATCAATTTGCATTCTTTATTCGTTTTGTAGCGAAAACTACTAGGTTACTTTATAGGTAACATTACTAAATATGTTTAATTTAACTCTTTTCAAGGGCGCAAAATTCCACAAGGTTTTTCCTAAAAATACAAAAAGGTTCTATATTCCAATTAATCCAGCTTTGATGATTTAAGACAAGTCATAATTTCCAAAAGTCTAATCTAATAAAACTAGCTTAGCTGGAAGAGATCCCTTATAGGGGGTTCGCCTTTGTACTTCCATTACTGTAATACTAATTTGAACCCTCAATCGGTTTGCAAAGATTGAAATTCTATTGGCGCGTATGTGGTCGATAAATTGTACAAGTTCAATGTTTCTCATATTTATCACCTCTCACCCTAAATTTACGACTAAAAATTTAAAGGATTGGGATAACTTCCATATCCTTTTAATTTAGTTTAGTGACTTTGTATCATATAGCTTGTACTGTAGTAATTATTTTTAGTATTAAGCACTGTACAAAAAATCTGAATATAGTTGTCAATCGCTCTCGCAGACTTCCAAGATACAGGCTCAGCCTAGTTTGGAGTCTGATAGATATATTCTGCACATGTACACAGTGTTTTTATTGAATTCCGTTAACTTCGGGGTATGGTTAAGTACGTTTAAGAGAACTAAATGGCATAGTTAATTTTCAAAAAAAAAAAATTTTATTGCTTTTTTTGAAAAAAAAGAAAAGTTTTCAAAGTAATTAAATGTAGCATATAGCGTTGTTGTAACACGGGCATTACATTTAACTCAACCAAACAATTGAAATCTGTGACATATCAATGTCATTTCGAACATCGAGCGACCGAGATTGTATTTAAGTTTAGTAGCAAATGCATGAACTCATTCTAAACACTAATCAATATGTAAACCGGCCCTAAGGCAAGTGTACACGCTTGTAGAGGCCTTAAAGGAAAAAAATAAATTATCGATTATCTCCGAAATGGAGTTAATTAGAATATCGGTGTCTTTGAAAAAGTTACTAGATTTAAGCTCAGGAATGCACCCCTGAAATTAACGGAAATCAAAAAAAACACGGTGTATACTACTCTTTTATGATAATAAATTATTTGTATTTGTAAGCCGAAAAGTATGAAACCGACAATTTTCTTCCGCGATTTCAAAGTTACTCGCAAAGAAACATTGTTGAATTATGATCTAAATTAATTTTGCATTCAGCAGAAACGTCTGCGAACGATGCTATTAAGCTTAAAAACAAATTAAAAATGGAAAAATTCACTGAATTGGGTAGAACTTGAACCCACGACAACTGGATCGCTAGCCCAGTTACCATCTGAGCTACCAAGACCTTACCTAATACAGCGAATATTTCCAATATAATATATATACTCGTATATATGATGTACATGTAATATATCATCATTGGTTTGTTTTGGACGAAGCATGTTGCGGATTTGCATTTGTAGCCACCTGACGAAGCCTCCGTTGTGGATGATATCCTAATTAAAAATCTGGTGTAAGTAGTTGTAACATAAAAATATATATTATGTATAATAAAATGTATTACTGTCATTTGTAATATATAATGATGAAATGATGATGATAATGATGAAAAATTATATGTAATATATATAATTTTTCATCTAATTGATCAAACATTGGAAAAAACATATCAAAAAATTAATAACTAACTTATCGTCTCTGAATACCATTTTACACTTTCAATAGATGTTGTTGTCTTATAGTAACATTCCATTTCTAAACGCAGCTGCATTACTCTCAATTTTACTATGGAAATTGACAATGACAGCGACGCGTTCAGTACCGGTAGTGCAGCTGCGGTTAGAAATGGAATGTCACCATTATGAAGTGCACTTGTGATAACCATTAAATCTAAATTATTTATCTGGTGTCATGTCACCGACGCAACATAAAGAAGATCGAAACCCATTGAGTTAGCATTATTTGATAGCATTTAAATGAGACTACAAAGGGGTTCTCTTATTTATCGCCGAAAATGGTATGGCCGATTATCACTTTCCAACTCACGTTTGGCGGAATTTTATTTCGCTGAATTTTCATTTCCCATCTTATCAAATGGTTTTTTTTCATTTGCCAACCGCACAGTTACCAACTAAACGTTTGGTCTGTGTTTTATAATGCCAATTTTCAAAATGCCAACTTTCATGTCGTAGAATGATTTAGTTGGCATAATAATACACTTAGTTGTTTATTGTCTACCAATTAATGTTTCATTTGGTCAGACTGTGCTAAAGGGGGGCCGTTTTGTAGGAATAACTTTTATCTAAAATCAAAAATGGCCGAGATATTTGACACGAAAGTTGGGATATTTGAACTGAAAGTTGCTGTGTAATTACGTTTTTTAGGTTGGTGAAAAAAAAAATAACCTCGAAGACTAAGGCGGGAGCAAAGCTCCCGCCTTAGTCTTCTAACCTAACCATATCCAAGTCGGCTCTGCCCAGGAAGGTCTTGCTCGCTCGCTTCGCTCGCTCGCTGCCACTGGCTTACAATATTAAAATATACATTATAAAAAGTCGAACAACTCGGCCGTTTTTGATTATTTGGTATGTACCTTTTTCTTATTTGTAACTTGCCTAATGTATGAAAAGCGAACTGTAGCTTCAATGAAACGTTATTCGTCCAAGAGTTGTTCGACCAAGTGAAAGATTTGACAAATGATAAGTCTCCCAAAAGTTTAGAGGCGTTATAATAATCTGCTTTACAATAATTCTACCAATTGAAACGTTGTCATACAAAAATTTGCTAATCGTTAGTTGTCAAAGTGAAACGTCGGCGAAATGTTGGTTGGCAAATGAAATTCCGCCAAAAATAGTTCTGCGAAAAGGCAGAACACCCTACAAAGGGCTTGTTGTTAAAGATTACTAGCGATCTGCCCCGACTTTGCACGGGTTATCATACACCTAAACCTTCATCGAGAATCACTGTATTGATAAGTGAAAACCGCATGAAAATTCGTACAGTAGTTTTTGAGTTTTTCGCGAACATACAGACATACAGACGCGACGGGCGATTTTGTTTTATATGGTGCAGCGGGAAATGGGAGATCTTATGTCACTGTCAATTTGCATAATTAATCGCGTTGGTACCGCGTTGTCACAATTAGAACGTCACTCAATTTATCAAGAAAATTAACATGACATCTCACCATTCCCATTTCCCCTTATGTTACACAATTCTCTTTGTTATGTTTCAATGCTAGTTTACTTTCTGTTAGTTCAATATTCTGGTAAATAAACTATAAGTTTTTCTGTTAATAAATAATAAATAATAGTACTAGGTACAGAAGACTCACTCTCTAACAAAACGCGTCTGTTAAGACCAGGACAGATATGGCCGCTAGGCGGCGATAGCGGCACGCGCGGCTTATGGCTAGCCACCAAAATTGGTGTGGAACGGATGTGCTTGTAGCTACCCGTTGCAAACCGACGAAATCGCGGAGTGAGCTACGCCTGCTGTTAGTATTTGTAGTATCACACCATTTTAAATTAATGTCTGATTTGCCATTGCCCCAGCCCATATTAAATCAAGATCACATTTTAAAGCTACGATTTCCGCTCAAGCAGGCGTGGCTCACTCCGCGATTTCGCCGCTTTGCTACAGGTAGTTAAAAGTACATCCATTCGACCCCAATTTTAGGGATTGCCATAAGCCGCGCGTGGCGCTGTCGCCACCTAGCGGCCATATCTGTGCTGATCATGACAGACGCGTTTTGTTAGAGAGTGAGTCTTCTGTACCTAGTAAGTACTATTATTTGTTCTGTGGCTCAAGTTCTTTTCCCCCACACTGACCATGCAGTGTGATCGTCCGGGAAGCCCCCGGGGCCGCGCGATAGATTCGTGTCGGGTAACTCGGGTAAAGTTAGCTCGGTCGATGTCTCCTGCGTTCATTCCCGTGAGTAACGATGACCAGAGACAAGGAAAATAAAGAGTGCAGATTTTATGTAAAATCGCGTTACAGTTAGCGAGGTCTTAGAGCAGGTAGAACTTAGTGTCAACCACACACATTACAGCCTACTGATTACGGCGATACTGATTTGAAATTTGAGTCAATATCAACTTATAATATACCTCGATGTTTAAACTTCAAATACCATAGCAAAAGTCGTTCTGCCAACGCACGTGGCTCCTGTTGAAGCTTCTCTTTAAGGAACCAAACATGCCGAGCAATCTTTGACTTAATTACGACTTAAAAACAAATGCCGCTCCAGATATTTCTTCCCATTCTGTCCGTCCTGCTTTCCCAGGGCTGGATATTTTAATATTTTGGTTCAGACAACTGTGCTAACTAGCAGGGTGTGGAAATTTATAAGGAGAAAAATATATGGATGCATAAATAAGGAAGGAAGCATGATTTTTGGATTACTGAATGAAAGTAGGAAAAAAAAAATATTTTTCTAACCCAACATGCGCAGCATGGTTCCATTTTTATTGCCTGTCACTGGGTCAAACAGAAAACTGTGTTACGTCTTTCCTGTAGATATACACAAGAGTTAAGGGCTATAAAGGTTAATTTTCTTATTTAACCCATTATCCACGTGAAAAGGTCCTCCTTTTATTTAGAGTATTATGATAAAATCATTACTTACATGCCCACAAGCTGTTAACTATTGCCCACAGGAGAGAAAACTAGTGCGTTCGCGCGAACTGTACATTTTTCTGTGACTGGCACCATCGCCCCTGCGGTGACGTCAATAAATTGGGGCCCATACCTATTTACAACGAAAAATAAAATATTAAGGTTGTGATTGTGAGGGTAACAAAAAACGTAAAAAATATCACATATTACTGAAAATAAAGGTTATTGTCTGTTTTTATGAATAGGTAAGGGGTATGAGTTAATACTTGGTTAGTATAGTATTTAAAGCTCCTGTTAGCAGTGCTTTGTTCGACTAGATATTCCTTATTTGATTTTTGTAAATACCGGGTGTGGTCTGTAACATGAGCAAATAATTAAAACATATATTGTACTCCTCGAACGGTGACACTTTTGTTCAACAACTTTTAAAAATTATTAAGTATTTATCATACAAAATACTCCCTATTTTTCATACAAAATAAATATTATCTTCAATATACGCCATCGCCACGCCATATCATTGTGATTGACGTTACTTGTCACGCCTTAAACATAACATAATTCGCAATACATTGCGCCTTAGAATAAACTTTAAAGTGTATTAAAAATCAAACCACAAGTTATTTTTAAAAATCGCTGAACAAATGTTGGTCAGTATGAGGAGTACAGCCTACAGTTTAATGTTTTGCTCATATTACAAGCCACACCCTGTATAATAATATATTAATGTATTTACCCTACGCTCTGTACACCGAGTAGGTACACTCAGTGTACGGAGTCTGATATTTAAACACATATTTAATGTAATAGCGCAGGACTTTCTATTATATATGTCTTTATTTAACAATATATGTACATATGTATATTTTATCTCTACGATATATTATTGCAAGATTTTTTTAAAGCGCTCACAAAGAAATATTTAATAGCGAAAGCGCTTATTCTGTATGGATAGCAGTAGAAAAGAGTAATCTAATATATCTTACGAGTGGTAATAATAGCATGTTGGCGTAAAAGGTCCAATATTATTTTAAACTTAACATAACATAATTTATGAGAGTTCGCGAATTAAATATTAAGAAAGTAATATAATTCCTACAACGTTATTAAAATTTCTACGTATTTTACGGTAACAAGCTTTGCGGTTTTATATAGGTACCTACACACGAGCGTTTTAATATAAGTAGTAGTAGGTTCTTGTAATCTACAACTTGAATGTAATTAATCGTCAACTTGACCAATTAACAAAATGTATTTGGTTGACATAAAACTTACATTTTAAGCATTGCATACATTGAAGCCTTAAATGTATAGTCAGCAGGAAAGTATGGGCTAGTTCTTTACCCTAAAAATAACTTGACATGGGCTTTGTCACGGTCTGGCCAGGGTCGATGGCAAGAGGCCTGACGGAATGACGCTGGTGCCTTGGAGTATGGGACGGCCACTTGTCTGGGACGCTACATGCGTTGATACCCTGGCGCCGTCCCATATTCCAGGCACCAAAGTTGGCGCTGGTGCGGCCGCATCCTCGGCCGAAAGCCTCAAACGCCGCAAATATGTCACACTAGGTAGTAGCTACATATTTGCGGCGTTTGGTGTGGAAACCTTGGGGCCGTGGGGACCTAGCGCGCGTCGCCTCTATGGGGAGTTATCAAAGCGCCTCATAGAGGCCTCCGGTGACCAGAGGGCTGGCCTATATTTTGCCCAAAGGATCAGCATTGCCATCCAGCGGGGCAATGCGGCCAGCCTTCTGGGCACCCTACCTACGGACCATGACTTAGGGCAAATTTTTTATTCATAAGTTTTAGTGATTTGTTATAAAGTTGTAAAAATGTTATTAAATAAAATTACACTTTATAATAAAAAAAAAAGCTTTGTCACTGACAAAAAAAATATCGAGAGCTCAACTGATTTTAATTTCTTGTTCTGTAACTTATAATGACAGTGACAGCTGACAGATCAAATCCATTTTAACAGTTTTATAACCAAAAATTAATCAGATTCGTAATTCCGTATGCTCCAGGCGTAGTACCAGATTATAAAAATATGACACCAACATAATGTCACTTTCAGGGCGCCCTGCTTATACCAATAATATGTTTGCGAGAACGAGACCTGCCGCGATAGTTGACAAGTTTGTTTATTATTTTACAAATCGGAATATGCCGTTGGAATCGCAATACTTGATGAGGACGTTACCACCTTACCCTCCTGAGAGAGAGAGATATGGAATAAATGTACATAAATTTGTATGCAGGGCCTTAGGAGGTTAGAGCTGACAAACCTACAAATCAAAAACGCTGCGTTCTACACGCCCGTTTGTGCTCAGTACCTACGATAAACAATTTCCTTTACCTTAGAAAGTATATTTTCCCTACGAGAAGCGATATTAAGGCAAATATTTGTCTGGATATCATATCTCAACTTCTTCGCGCGTTCATGAAAAACGTTTGTCATTGGCTCATATTAAAAACATACCTATAGGAAATGATACCTACTCATAGAAAGTACCTACTTTATTATAAGTACCTACCTATAATAATAGAGATACGCAGTAAAATAGTCATAATATAAGTAGGTGATTTCAATCTTATTTTACACGAATAGGAAAGCTTTATTTTCCTTCATAGCATGTCACAGAATATACTTACATTTTATGAATAAGACTCAAGTGTCATGGTAAATATTGTTGTAATTTGATACAGAAGTGACATACACGTGAGGCCTTTTGGAACATACAACGCCCCGGCTGCTGCTGACAACCTGATATTTATATTCTTAAGTGGAGGACCCCCGAGAACACGCTTTTTCATACAAACATAGTCCTCATTTTCGTTTCTGGATTAATATACACACACACATTATTGAAAATATTTCGACACAATTTGTTCCTATATCAACCACAGCTATAAACATAAAACATATAATATATGTTTATGTTTTATGTATACATATAATATACAGGGTGGAAAGGCACGACGATCCTTTCCGCAAAAGGCCGATTGTTTAGCCTAAGCTCTACATTTTCTCCATAGAAACTATGTTAATATGGGCAACCGTTTCTAAATTATGGCCTTTTAAACATTCATGCAAAAAACTACTTTGTTCTAACCCTAACAGGTGACAAGGTCAATGAACTTACTAGTAAACAATCTGTATACAACAGGAAATTGTACTAATTTGTTGCCATCCAACTATTCTTAGGTCTGCTTACAACACGGTAAGAATCGTTGCAGGATTTTCGCTTTCTTAGTGGTTCGTTCAATACTTGAATGAAGTAGTTATGTTATTCCTTAATATTAATAATACTAACCACAACATTGTTTACAACGACAGTTTAAATATTGTGACATTGACAACCACTCAAAAGTACGCAATCGTCTTATAAATATCTCTGGTTTCCTTGACTGATAAAAAGGTTTTAGTTTCTTAACACGTTTCACAAAATTATTTTCGAATAATTGGAAACTATCTAATGAATTTGCAAAAATGAAATATCTACTAAGAATTCATCAAGAATAAATAGGTACTTCTTAAATACCTAACTAACAAACCTTCTTGCGTGGCAGAAAATAGACAAGACATCTGATGTTTGAAATTAAATTGTCATTGAACTTTACTTATCTAATGTCATATTCTTCAAATAAAAATACCGTTGTTAGATGCTCGTGGTTATTTAAATTTGTGGGACTGTGTAAAAGATATGGTGTACCAAACGGAATGTGAAACTGCGGACGAAATGAGACATTAAAGGATAATTGCTGCTTTTGACAATCTGCGGAGGAAAAATGACGAAGAGCTATCGCATGGGCAATGTGCGCGGGCTCGGGTGCGGGCTGCGGCGTACATTATAAGACACGGAGGTACATTTGAAAACCGTATGTGAAGAGAAGATAGTGTTAAATATTGGCAAAAAGTAATTATCTAAGGAAGTAATAA
This sequence comes from Cydia fagiglandana, assembly GCF_963556715.1. NCBI lineage: Eukaryota > Metazoa > Arthropoda > Insecta > Lepidoptera > Tortricidae > Cydia > Cydia fagiglandana. The sequence goes on from NC_085940.1 coordinate 13,171,153, forward strand.
AATTGTTTGTAATATTTTTGCATTCATTTGATTTATTTGTCATTTGTGCGTCATTCATACATCATTGCGATTCTGTCAACTATTGTCAACGATCGGAAAAAAGCGTAAAGTCCCGAGCTTTCCCGACGGAGATCCTTAACCTAGCCGTCATGTGCACATGCTATAGGGTTATCACCACAGTTAAAAAGTAGAAAATTTGGTATTTTTATTTTTTACTCAATTAACGATTCTTACCATTACCAATCTGCTCTGTATCACTTAAACGACCTAATACTTCCGGGAAGGATCGTCGTGCCTTTCCACCCTGTATGTATATATTATATATTATATAATTTATTCAAAAACACGTATTTCATGTCATATAAAACAAATACTTAAAAATAGTGATAGTTTACATGTGCCTGAACTAGGATTCCCAGATGTTTCAGGCGTGAAGTATGGCAAACATTGTTCAAACTAATTAATTGTCACTTACAAAAAACTATGCGGGACGTTTGATTTTTCGAATATATAATTATTTGAGTTAAAAGCATTGAAAAATTTGTATGAAATATGTTATCGCTGCTAATTTTTACAATAATAAAAAAATAGCTATAGTTATACATCAAGTTATCTAAAAATGTTTTCGACGATGTCACGACCGTCCCCTTTCCACGTAACATTAGCTAAGAAAACCGTTACGATAGACTGACTTTTATTTTCAATCTATATTTTTCCTATGAACAAAATGAAATAAAACGGAAACGTTGGCTTATTTTATAAAAGCTTTGGAAGGTATTTAAGAGGCATCTATACAATCTCAAATTTTGTATTGTAATTTGAATAAAAAATCCTTTTACCCTCGTAAGACCCAGCATATAAAGTTGTCGTGTTTTTAATTTGAATCTTATTCTATAAGTAAATTGGAACGAGTTTCATTTGTTTTAATAAGCAGTGATACAAAAGAAATACTACTTTATTTGGTTGATGAAAGCTTCAAATTAGATTGCATGATTATGTACACTGTAATATACGTTTAGTCTCAGGAGGTTACTTAGATACTCATTATACATTTTTGTATTTTCCCAGTTGCCACTAAAATACATTTAAAAGGTACTACTGTACGAAACAATCTCGTTGTTTTTTTTATCACAAGTGTCAAAAACTAAATAGCCGTTGGCTCTCTCGTCACGTAATGGAGGGTAAAGCCTTACTCTTCTGTTTTATTTTTGACGATATATTTATGGAAATTAACATTTTTTTAAAACGTTAAGCGTTTGTAATGCTTTTATGAAATGAATAAATCAAGCAAAGATTTATTTTTATATAACTTTGGCTTTAGGTACATATACCTAAATAATAATTGTTAGGTAAAACAAACGACGAAGGGAGTGAATTACTAGTAGCTAAGTATTCAGTAAAATAATACTTTTGAGGGAAAACCCTCAAAAACATAGGAGTTTGTACTACAATTTTATTTATTGACTCATAGTGTTTTTTTGTCAATTTTACTTCGAGAAAAAGCTTAACTCACCACGCAAAACTAAACACAGCTTCGATATAATTCAATAAAAAGTCACAGACAAACTTGGCAGTCTGCCGTTTTCCCGTTGCCTCCCATCAGTTTCCCATCGCCTACAACGTAGAGATCATGTCTCCCTACGAAACACTCTTCGCTTATTTTGGGGTGAGTAAAATATAAGTAAATATGCAAATAAATTACTAAACAATCAACTGTCATTTGTTTTGTCAGTTTTTCCTAATTGCTTTTCACGCTATTAGATTTGGTTTCACGCATGCGTTCAAACATGTTATCCGAGCGATGATGTCATAGCATAAGCAACTAAATTAAGTAGTCCGCGATAATGCTTGATGTGCAAAGTTGGTTGGTGTGTTTTATATTTGGTCGTATTGCGGACAATATATTATGCATTTGATTTGTTCATGGCGGATTGCCGTGAAGGTTTTTATTATGATTTGTTTGTGTTCCGCGAATGGATTCAGTGGCAGTGTAGGACTGTTTCCTTCAAGTATGAGATCTCTTTATGACGCCACCATGTGTGTCGTAAAAAAAGACAACTTTACCCTTTTTTGATGACGTTCTGTGGAATTGTTTTACATACGACGCGTTCATAAATTTGGTAACCTGATGCACTTCAAAGAAAGTATGATGTTCATATTTATATTTCTAGGTATACATCTTACACTCGAATCATCTTACTTAAGCCTTTCATAAATCTGGTAAAGTGATGGTACTTCAAAGAAAATATGATGTATATACCTACACATAAATTACAGTAGGTTTTGTACTATTAAAATACCTACCTACCTTTAATAAAAAGGTAGTAAGCAATACCTAGATAGATAGACAGATGAAATATCTTTCGTGAAATAGCTTCAAAAATAAAATAAATGTTTCTCTATTAAATAACCTGAAATATTCATATAGAAATTTGATATCAATTATATTAGGCAATATAATCGTAGAGTAAATAAAACCTAGACGACAACAAAGCCAGATGGTTGTACAATTTAGAATTAATGCGAATTCAATTATTGACACTGAATGCAGACGATGCAGGCTTCGCTCTAATGCCACTTGCGAGGGAGTTCATGCAAATTGAAAATCAATACGACACGTCTACAATACTATTTCTATGTCATTTGCAAATTCCAAAACAAAGCTTTATATATATATATATTTATATGTAAATAGAAGCATAGAGTTAGACCAAGAAAAGCTTGCAACTATTTTGATAGCATAGGCAATGCAAGTGTTATTTATGTACCTACGTCATAATTTCATAGAAGTTTGACGTTTAAAATAACACTTGCACTGCGTGTGAGTTATCAATGGTCTAACTCTAGAAACATAATTTAGTCTTCCCAACTTATTGGTTCCTAAATCTAAAGAAGCTCAAAGAAGTAGCAGTACTTCTACTAGAACAAAGTTGTAGAACTGAAACGACTTCTACGTGCATTGCAGTGCACTGCTAGATGCATTTAAATACTTGTATAGGTAAGGTATTTTACTTAAACATGTAAGTTGTATATATTGGATACAGTTAAGTGTAAAAATAAGGGTGCACAAATCATCTATATCATATAAAATATGTCACAAAGCTCTTCTGTCAGCGAATTAAGAACTATGGGAAATATTTTTGAGTAAGTTGTCTACCTGTCTACTGTAGGTACCTAATTACCTATATAATATTCTATCACCAAAAGCGGTCGCCGGGCAACCGACGTTGTTTACTTGCGGCGACGGACCTAGTGTATTTAGTTGCCACAGAATCACAGTATTTACCCACCCGAATCAAATTACCTCACCCCGCAAATTGTCTACAGATTCACAGAACCTCAGTTCGATTGGAGAAAGTTAAATGATCTACCAATCGGCTTTTTGAAACTTTTGTGCGACGTCACGATTTGAACGCAAGAGCTCCGATTTTGGAATCATTCGCCGAACAGATGTCGACATATCTTCAAATATCTATATGTATTTTTTTTTAAACAAGCTGCATTTGTCTTTCGTTTGTCTATTATAATGACCTACACGGTGTCACAGACGTGACACACCACAAACTATATGAAACAAGTTGTTGGTAGACCAAAACATTATTTTACTTACTTGTTTGGTCACCGTCCCTTAGGACCTAAATACCTGAGGTATTACCTAACATTTAATAAATAACATCTTATATCGAATCAATCCATGTTTGTGTTCCATAGCCTGTGCAATTTTCTTTCATGTGGTATCATCACGAACGCACGCACTGTACTTATTAGCTATCAATTTGATACATAATTATGTAGGTCTCGCCACTCTCGCCCCAACTGAACTTAAAGAACGTCTAGTGGAAATAACAAAACGTAACCCACGATACAAACCTCTCTCAACCTTCCTTTTTTAAAAGGAATTAATCGAATCACACGCACGTGGGAAAAAAATATGCTGACAATTACATATGCTGCATGAGGTATTGTATAAAACGTTACGAGAGTGACATAAGTTACAAACACTGCTTTATTTAGATAGTCCAATAGAAAATTGGCCATATCAAACCCCCAACAACATCAACTTCACTAGTCTCAAAAGGAATTTACCTTTAAACATGTATAAGTCCAGTTGACATGCGAGTGGCCGGGACGGATGCCTGGGGGGAAATGCGAGTTTGCATTTGTATAGGATCACGAACCAGCAAAAGGCACCACTGGGTATGTAAGTAAATAAAATAAGTTAATCCCCGCGTTGTATGTCAGTAACTGTGAAGTGTTTGAACAGACATTTCATACCTACCTATTTTGAATTACAAGGGTCTCCCCAGATATATCGACGCGGATTCGGCTAAATCCGATGGGAAAAAGCTTTATGTCCGCGCAATAAAAGCGAATAAGTCATCGACGCGTCGGCAGGCGCCGAACGACGACTTTTTCGCTCTTATTGCGCAGATATAAAGCTTCTTCCTATCGGATTGTGCCGATTTGGGGTCTATATACGTCGGCGAACCCTAACAAGATGTTTGCAGACACATTATTTAGCTAGGAAGATTGATTATTCTGTTGGCACACTTATAATTTGACTAGAAGACTAAGCATATAGTATAATTGTCTATGTTTATAATTATTTTTTATCTTTGTCTATATATAGACAAAGATAAAAAAAAATTATAACAAGGTAGTGAAAAAGAAATCAAAACGAATATAATATTTGTTTGTTTGAACAAATATTATAAATCACCGATACATCTATATTAATCCAGTGAAATTGTAGAATTTTGTAACATGGCAAACGCTAAATGTATTAATTTACTGTATTATATAAGTAAATAAAAAAAATTGTCGCCTAATTTCCGATATACTCGATTTCACGTGTTTAGGTAATTTTGTAGGTACTAGCTGTAAAGTCTTCAATAAAATCACACACACACACACACACACACGCATGCACGCACGCACGCACGCACGCACGCACGCACGCATATGAAAGTAAAGGTACGGGTTTCGAGTGTAGAGTGCTTGAAGTGTTGAAGGTAAATTGATTTGTTTGCCATTTTCATTTACCGGGTGTGGCCTGTAATATGAGAATAAAAATTAACTGTAGGCTTTACTCCTCATACTGACCAACATTTGTTCAGCGACTTAAAAATAACTTGTGGTTTGATTTTTAATACACTTTAAAGTTTATTCCAAGACGCAATGTATTGCGAATTTTGTTATGTTTAAGGTGTGACAAGCAACGTCAATCAAAATGATATGGCGTGGCGATGGCGTCCATTGAATATAATATTTATTTTGTATGAAAAATAGGGAGTCTAAATACTTCATAATTTGTTAAAGTTGTTGAACTAAAGTGTCACCGTTTGAGGAGTCCAATCTATGTTTTCATTATTTGCTCATGTTACAGGCCACACCCGGTATATTTAATTCACGTTTGTATTAGATGTCAATACGTCACTTTGAGGTCAATATTTTGTGCACTGTACCAGTGACACATCACGTGTAGTTTAATGTGGTCGATGGTCGATCAAACGTCACGCCTTATTCGTGAACGCTACGCAGATCATGTTTCGTAGTAATATCGTAGCACCTCTACAAAGTAGAGCCGTTTTACGATGTAGCGAGCCAACTGGCTTTTGAAATACAGTATTATACGTATGCAGTCTACAGCGTAGCTACGCATGCCCCGAAGACAATATGCCAATCGCCAACGCTCCGTAGCAAACGAAACGCAACTGTCACTGTCACACTAATATGGAAGAGCTTCGAGCAACACGGAAGGGAGGCGGCATTCGCACTATTTCCCCTCTGCCGAGGTACAAGATTAGCGCGTCAATCTAATCTAGCGCGGGTAATAAAACTAGTTGCACTTGGATTTTTCACTAGACCGAGTCCAGACGCGCGCGTGAACACTGCTGCACAAAAATGCCTGTTTGCTCGGTTTTTTGTTATAAAAAGAGGTCGGGGACGTCAAATTTACAAAAAGAAAGTGTTACATTTCACATGTAATATTTTTTTTTACATATCATACGTTTAATTACATTTAAATACAATTATTATATTTTAGTCTCAAGTAATTGTTGGATTTATCGATTTTGCTCGCTCAGTACAAATTGCGGATCGGTCGAGCGACAAATCCAACTTCTCATCTCTCAGAATACAATGACATACTTCAACGGAAATGTGTTAGTGTGCGTGTTGTGACACTAGTCACTCGTCCGTACACAAAAAGAGATCGAGGTTTGCAAGATTTGTCTTTGACGTGTGTCATTTTGTATGTATTTGTGTCGTCATTACAGAGGGCCTACCGCGAACCACGTTCGACGTGTTGCCTCCCTGTCACACTTACGTATGAATTTACAAGTGCCATAGAGAGGCAACACGTCGAACGTGGTTCGCGGTAGGGCCTCTGATTGGATTTTGTATGTAAGTGTGTGAGAAGTGCCACTGTGTGCACCTTCCCCCCGCGAAAAATGGCAGAAAGATTTGTACGGTGAGATATCGCTTGGGCCCCTCCCTTCCGACGTGTCGGAAGCCGGTGTTGCTCGAAGTGGAAGAGTGATAGAGATACACAAAGCGATTCGATGGCGAAGCGCAAGCGACTTCACCTTGGCTAGGCCGCCAGATCTGGAATTTAATTTTGAACGGCATTTGTTGAAACACGTTAATCGTTGCTATAGTGCAGCGGTCGGCAACCTACGGCCCGCGGGCCGCATGCGGCTCGTGAACCTGCCACTTGCGGCCGGGGTGCCGCCTTAGCTATTTTGTATGTAATAGTGAGAAACGACAATGTCTCATCAAGACAAGACAAGACAATGTATCAAGTCATAAATATTAACAAAGTACGGCCCGCGTCACCTCCGTTAACTACTATGTGGCCCATGGTTGCTAAAAGGTTGCCGACCGCTGCTATAGTGTATTGAGATTAGATTGAAGTTGTATTGGTTGTGGTGAATTTATCGTAACATTTTTTACGAACAAATAAGTAAGTAAATATTCTTTATTGCACCAATAATTATACATTAACACACAACAACAACAATAATAACAAGTGGGAAATTTAAAAAAAAAACTTATAGTATAGGTATCAAGAGTGAACAGGCACCTTCTGGGCGAGCTCGCTCCATCGTAGGCCACGTCTACGCCTCGGCTAGTCTGTGGCCATGAGTAAGCCCATTCATAATAAAAAAAAAATACTATAATAAAATTGTACATGTTTGTTAAAGTTTGATCAGAATCGGATTGCTGGCATTAAATTTTAAATGAGGTTGCTGCCTGTGACGTACTTAACCGTTGTAATCGAAACTAAAGAAGCAATATTTAACGAACTGAAACATACCTACTCGTATTGAAGCATACATTTTTCAATTAGCAAATGTACCTATACTTATACATTAAACCCGAAAATTAACTACTAATAATTTTAATAATAAACAGTACTTTCTAGTAGCATTTCGTTCCCGTAAGGGTCGTAGTTCTAGCCTAACCTAACCCACTTCTCTGATAGCAGTTCGGTTGTGTGAGGATCGCAGTTCGAGCCTAATCAAACCCACTTTTCTAGTAACATTTCGTTTCTGTAAGGCTCGCAGTTCTAACCAAACCTAACCCACTTAACGGCGCATGCGGTGCGGTGTACGGGGGTTTGAGCGGGAGGGGTTTGGCATCATCATACTTTATACCTACATTTTATGGTAGGTAATCATAGCGGTTTATTTAGTTTAGGTATCATAGGGGTTTTCCGGGTCAAGGTCCGGGTCTCTGAGTCCGAGTCCGGGTCCGAGTCCCGGTCCGAGTCCGGGTCCGGGTCCGAGTCCGGGTCCGGGTCCGAGTACGGGTCCGGGTCCGAGTCCGGGTCCGAGTCCGGGTCCGGGTCCGAGTCCGGGTCCGAGTCCGAGTCCGAGTCCGGGTCCAAACCGGATCCGGGTACGAGTCCAAGTCAAAATCGAAATTCGAAATCACCAAACGTATACTATGCGTCGTTGAAGAGTTCTGTTCTGATCATCATCAGCAGTTCCACTTCATCAAATGCGACAGTTTTTAATGTAAATGCTTGATTTTATGATGAAAACACAGAAAATTCTATACGTATGTCTTTAAGATTTGAGGAGTTCCCTCGATTCCTTATGGATCCCATCATCAGAACTCGAGCTTGACAGAAATGTGGCTTAAAAACTAAACTTGCTTAACAAACATAACGAAGAGGACAAATCGCCAAACGTGAACTATGCGTCGTTGAAGAGTTCCGTTCTGATCATCATCAGCAGTTCCACTTCATCAAATGCGACAGTTTTTAATGAAAATGCTTGATTTTCTGATGAAAATACAAAAATCTCTATACGCATGCCTTTAAAATTTGAGGAGTTCCCTCGATTTCTCATGGATCCCATCATCAGAACTCAGGCTTGACAAAATTGTGGCTTAAAAACTTAACTTGCTTAGCAAACATAACGAAGAGGACAAATCACCAAAGGTAAACTATGCGTCGTTGAAGAGTTCCGTTCTGATCATCATCAGTAGTTCTACTTCATCAAATGTCACGTTTTTGAATGTATATGCTTGATTTGTTGATAAAAACACAAAAATCACCATATGCATGCCTTTAAGATTTGAGGAGTTCCGTCGATTCCTTATGGATCCCATCATCAGAACTGGATTTTGACAAAAACGGGACCAATCTGTATGCATATACATACAATCAAAAAAATAATTTTCAAAATCGGTCCAGTAATGACGGAGATATGGAGTAACAAACATAAAAAAACAAAAAAAAAAAAAAACATACAACCGAATTGATAACCTACTCCTTTGGGATTTGGAAGTCGGTTAAAAACGGGACTTAATCGCTTGCACTTACGTTTATTATTCGGCCTGACGTTTCGAACGTGACGTTTAATTCGTGGTCACAGCACATTTTATCCAACCGTATGACAATACTATTGACGTCTTCTTTTTCTTTTTAACCGACTTCCAAAACCCAAAGGAGGAGGTTATCAATTCGGTTGTATGTTTTTTATTTTTTTTATTTTTTTTATTTTTTATGTTTGTTACTCCATATCTCCGTCATTACTGGACCGATTTTGAAAATTCTTTTTTTGTTTGTATGTATATGCATACAGATTGGTCCCGTTTTTGTCAAAATCCAGTTTTGATGATGGGATCCATGAGGAATCGAGGGAACTCTTCAAATCTTAAAGGCATACATATAGTGATTTTTGTGTTTTTATCAACAAATCAAGCATATACATTCAAAAACGTGACATTTGATGAAGTGGAACTGCTGATGATGATCAGAACGGAACTCTTCAACGACGCATAGTTCACGCTTGGCGATTTGTCCTCTTCGTTATGTTTCTTAAGCAAGTTAAGTTTTTAAGCCACATTTTTGTCAAGCTTGAGTTCTCATGATGGGATCCATGAGAAATCGAGGGAACTCCTCAAATTTTAAAAGCATGCGTATAGAAATTTTTGTAATTTCATCAGAAAATCAAGCATTTTCATTAAAAACTGTCGCATTAGATGAAGTGGAACTGCTGATGATGATCAGAACGGAACTCTTCAACGACGCATAGTTCACGCTTGGCGATTTGTCCTCTTCGTTATGTTTGTTAAGCAAGTTTAGTTTTTAAGCCACATTTCTGTCAAGCTCGAGTTCTGATGATGGGGTCCATAAGGAATCGAGGGAACTCCTCAAATCTTAAAGGCATACGTATAGAATTTTCTGCGTTTTCATCATAAAATCAAGCATTTACATTAAAAACTGTCGCATTTGAAGAAGTGGAACTGCTGATGATGATCAGAACAGAACTCTTCAACGACGCATAGTACACGTTTGGTGATTTCGAATTTCGATTTTGACTTGGACTGGGACCCGGACTCGTACCCGGATCCGGTTCGGACCCGGACCTGGACTCGGACTCGGACCCGGACTCGGACCGGGACTCGGACCCGGACTCAGACCCGGACCCGGACTCGGACCGGGACTCGGACCCGGACTCGGGCTCAGAGACCCGGACCTTGACCCGGAAAACCACTATGATACCTAAACTAAATAAACCGCTATGATTACCTACCATAAAATGTAGGTATAAAGTATGATGATGCCAAACCCCTCCCGCTCAAACCCCCGTACACCGCACCGCATGCGCCGTTAAGTGGGTTAGGTTAGGTTTGAACTGCGATCCTCACAGAACCGAACAAAAGTGGGTTAGGTTTGGTTAGAACTGCGAGCCTTACAGAAACGAAATGCTACTAGAAAAGTGGGTTTGATTAAGGTTCGTACTGCGATCCTCACAGAACAGAACTGCTATCAAAGAAGTGGGTTAGGTTAGGCTAGAACTACGACCCTTACGGAAACGAAATGCTACTAGAAAGTACTGTTTTTACCTCCTTTTCTACATAGTGCACCATCTACCATAATCTTTCACCGGGCCCCATAGAAGTCGGTTTTTTTTCTTAAAAATTATTTTATACATTGTTTATTTTCAATTATTTAACATTTTTCTTTAGCTCATCATATTTCTCGCAATGTGAAGCCTGGAGTCCGCTTGACAACTGATACCTAGAATTGGCGTAGGCACTAGTTTTTACGAAAGTAACTGCCGTCTGACTTACCTACCCAGAGGGTGATGAACTAGGTCTTATAGGGATTAGTCCGGTTTCCTCACTTTGTTTTCCTTCACACAAAAGCGACTGGTAAATATCAAATGATATCTTGTACATTAGTTACGAAAAACTCATTGGTACGAGCCGGGTAAAACACCCGGCGGCGGCGAGGGGGAGGGGGGATAACATTGTTTTTAGCTATTAATTCTTAGAGGATATTACCAACGGAGACGCCATGTCTATAATTTTCGGTACAAAATAGTCTGCCGTTTTTTGCGGGGGAGGGGCACATCAAATGTATACATAACGTAAACATAACCATGTCAGATAAACGTCAGTCCATACATGTAGTTGACATGCCGTTGACCATTGGCCGCCTATTTTCGACAGAGGGGAACGCCTGTTAATGACCACTCCGTTGGTTATAATACCTTAAAACGTACTGTACTTGCTATATGTGATATAAAAGCAAAATAATCTAACAATACGTATTGTTTTATTTTTCAGCTCTACTTCTTGTTTATGCTGGGATTCTTCGTGCTTATATGCCTTATATGCGCGATAGTGCTGATCTGTTACCAGAAAAAGCACGGCCTCGACATTACATCATCCACCGAACCCAGAGAAGACACGCCTTTGCCGGTGAGAAGAACTTGTGTGAATGAATTCTAGTAGAAATTCTATGGCTTTAAATGTTTTATTAAACAAATAACATCTAAAAACAAAACAAGAAACAACTTATGATTAACAAAAATAAAATAAACTAAAAACTAAACCGACTAAACTAAAACTATCTACAAATAGAAAATTGGCCCCAAGTCTGTGCCGATGCCGTTTGTCCATGTGTGCCCAGACGGCTGGTGGCGTTACCGCGCTGAACGGCAACGCCAATTATTAATAACTTACACAGACTATTGAGCTCCGATGGAATACTTTATACTTACTTACTTAGTGCCGTAGCGCAGCGACCCGAAGTGGATCTTGGCCTCTGACACTAAGGAACGCCATGCTTCTCTGTCTTGCGCTGTTTCTGTCCAATCGACGGCACCGAGCTCGTGCAGATCTTTCACGACCTCATCGCACCAGCGATACCTAGGACGCCCAACCGGTCGCCGACCATCCGGACGGCCCGAGTACGCTCTCCAAACCGCTCGATCTTCACCCATACGGACCACGTGCCCGAGCCATCGGAGTGTTGAGGCTTTCGTTTCTCCTACTATATTGGGCTCGGTCACTAGATCTTCGATTGCCTGGTTCCTGCGTATCCTCCACGAGCCATCTTCTCCGCGAGTGGGTCCCAGTATCTTCCGGTAGATCCTCCGTTCAGCCACCAGCAGTGCGTATTCCTCTCTTTGTGTTAGGAACCGAATTCAGAACGCACACAGCATGCACAGCTGCTCTTCACAAAGTGTTGGTGTCCAGGCTAATGACCAGAAAGACGAAACTCCGTACATACAAAACTATAGTCAGACCGATCTTGATGTACGGATGCGAAGCCTGGACCCTAACACAAAGAGAGGATGGAATACTTTATAAAATTAATTAATCAAATCTCATTGACGTTATCGATCCGACTGCGTAAATCCAAGATGGCGCATGCCAAGCGCTAGTGACGGCATGCTCCGAAAAATAGTGTTGTGTTTGTGAACCGTCTTTTCAATAGTTAACACTATACAGGAAGTCCTCTGGCTTGAAATAGAATAAATTTTAAGCACCAATAAGTCCTTGAAAAACAAATGAATCAGCGTGTGTAAACTAGTTATTAATCAATGTAACATTATGTAGCAGCCCTATTCGAACAATGAGATACGTCAAATACTAGACGTTGAAACGATATAGATTAGATATGTCAGTGTCAAACAAGTGTCAAAATTGACGTTTCTTCAAACAAAAACGTCACTTTCGACACTTGTTTGACACTGACATATCTAATCTATGTATATCTTCGAGCAACACGGAAGGGGGGCGGCATTCGCACTATTTCCCCTCTGCCGAGGTACAAGATTAGCGCGTCAATATAATCTACCGCGGGTAATAAAACTAGTTGCACTTGGATTTTTCACTAGACCGAGTCCAGACGCGCGCGTGAACACTGCTGCACAAAAATGCCTGTTTGCTCGGTTTTTTGCTATAAAAAGAGGTCGGGGACATCAAATTTACAAAAAGAAAGTGTTACATTCCACATGTATTTTTTTTTTACATATCATACGTTAAATTACATTTAAATACAATTATTATATTTTAGTCTCAAGTATTTGTTGGATTTATCGATTTTGCTCGCTCAGTACAAATTGCGGATCGATCGAGCGACAAATCCGACTTTTCATCTCTCAGAATACAATGACATACTTCAACGAAAATGTGTTAGTGTGCGTGTTGTGACACTAGTCACTCGTCCGTACCAAGTCCGTACACAAAAAGAGAACGAGGTTTGCAAGATTTGTCTTTGACGTGTGTCATTTTCTATGTATTTGTGTCGTCATTACAGAGGGCCTACCGCGAACCACGTTTGACGTGTTGCCTCCCTGTCACACTTACGTATGAATTTACAAGTGCCATAGAGAGGCAACACGTCGAACTTGGTTCGCGGTAGGGCCTCTGATTGGATTTTGTATGTAAGTGTGTGAGAAGTGCGACTGTGTGCACCTTCCCCCCGCGAAAAATGGTAGAACGATTTGTACGGTGAGATATCGCTTGGGCCCCTCCCTTCCGACGTGTTGGAAGCCGGTGTTGCTCGAAGATGTATATCGTTTCCATGTCTAGTATTTGACGTATCTCATTGTTCGAATACGGCTGTCAGTGTTATGATCAATGATCTTAATGTTTGATACAATCTGTTATTGTGATGTGATTGCCTTGTATACCTCTAAAGTGCCAAATTATAAAATAGTGTTTACATTCCAACGAAATAGTATATAAATTAAATAAATAAGACAAATCTATTTTAATATTACTCTTAAATAATAGTTATTAAATTTTTGATCCGAAATATGTACCTACCTACTTATAGAAATGGGCACCTACGGGTAAATAATTGCATTACATGTATTCATACTACTTAGTTATATTAATTTCAAGTTATGCTTTGTTGTTATATGTGTGATTCTCAGTGTTACTGTTTTATATATTTTTAGTTTCTTTTATAAGATCTAAGAGTGTGTATAAAGATCTCAAAGAAATTATTATGGCTAACATTAGCAAAATGATTTCACTATTGAAAATAAAGTATAAATTGATCGCTATCAGTAGGTACCAAGAATTTTATGCAAGTCATAAAGTACAGGTATCGTGTAAATATGTGACGTCCCACGGGTAAATGTACCTTATGGCGGTTGGCGCTTACGTTATTATTAACGCCGCTCCAATATTATTGCTGCGCTATGCGACGTAAGTGCCAACCGCCATAAGGCACCTTTTTCCGTGGAACGTCACATATCATTAACCCCATGCTAATACAAATATGTACATAATATGTACCTTTTTTAACATGAGTACACAGTTTGATCGACTCAGTGATGCGATTGTTTAATTTGTATTAAAATTGATGGCACCAGCACATGATTGTTTCGCTTTTTGGCACCCCTTTTTAACCGCCACCCCCTAAAGGTTACATTCGGATTGCGACTGCAGCAGCGTCACTGGTGCAGAATTACAGCAGTGGTCAATTTTCAATGTTACTATAAATTTTACTGCATAAGTTTTGTATAAACATTAAATATCAAGATCTGTGAAACTCGTCACAAACATACGATTTGTTAATATATTTATTTATAGAAATTATATAATGATTATATGCTAAAAGATAAAAATGTATAATATATATACATAAGAGTACATAATATCTTTAGCACCTCCAAGAATTGGTTTACAGTTGCTCAAAAAGTTGTTTTTTTATGTACCTAGCTGTTATGTATTAGCTGTGTAGCTTAAACATTCGAATGTCATACGATATAAATACAATCTGGTGCCATTTACTAGTAAATTGGGTTTACGAAGAGAATACATGCTTTATGTCTGCTGTATTACTGGAATCAGCGCATGTACCTGATGAAAAAAGTATTTAACTACTTTATTGGCGCGGCACAATATGTCAACAAAACGATACGCCTTTCTAGCACGTTACTTTTTATAGACTGCAGACACCGCTGAATATATTTAATTCATTGCAAGTACTTTTTTTTTATCCAGATACAACGATATTAAAAAAGTCTAAGCTAAAGTAATCCGGATTTATTGAGAGTGCTTTTAGCAAATTACTTAGGCATTCAACCCGACAGTAACTCTTAGGCCCACTTTCACCATTCTACTAACCCGGGGTTAACCGGTTAAACCTGGAGTTACCAGTACAATTTGACACTGGGTTGACGGTTAAACCGCTTAACCCCGGGTTAGTGGGATGGTGCAAGGGGGCCTTATAGAAATAAAACATAGGCGTATACTTTACCTAACTAAACAATAAGGGAGGATAATGCTAACAGGTATATGTGTACCTACTTACCACTACTAGATTTTAGGGTTCCGTTTTTCACATTTCCTCCTATATGCCTACTTTTTTTTATGTCTCAGGTATTTTATTTAACATGCAAGTCTGAAACACATCTTCAAGGTAAGTAAGTATACTGGGTGTGGCCTGTAATATGAGCAAAAAATTAAACTGTAGGCTGTACTCCTCATACTGACCAACATTTGTTCAGCGATTTTTAAAAATAAGTTGTGGCTTGATTTTTAATACACTTTAAAGTTTATTCTAAGACGCAATGTATTGCGAATTTTGTTATGATTAAGGCGTGACAAGCAACGTCAATCACAATGTTATGGCGTGGCGATGGCGTCCATTGAAGGTAATATTTATTTTGTATATAAAATAGGGAGTCTAAATACTTCATAATTTTTAAAAGTTGTTGAACAAAAGTGTCATCGTTTGAGGAGTACAATCTATGTTTTAATTATTTGCTCGTGTTACAGGCCACACCCGGTATAAAGTAACTTTTTGATTTTTTAAACTTTCTTACACATAATTGCTTCAAAAAGTTTAAAAAAATGTGCCTTCATGCCTTTGTACCCACGTAAGTCAAAAATAAATAAATTAAGCGCAATATTATAGTTAGCTTTTTGTTTACTAGCTGTTAGTCTCACTGCTGGGCTAAAGCCTATGCCTTCTTCTCTTCTTTCCATTCTGTTATCCGCTTCTGGGGTGTTAGGGCTCGACTCTTTTTCTTCCACTGACTGACTGTACCCGTGCAAGCAAATAAAAAATAAATATATCGAACTGTCCATTCAATCGGCACTAACAGTGGTTGCCATTATGACGCAAGCGAAGAGCATGACGTCACGCATTAAGGGAAACGGCTGAGATTAATACATACATAATCATCCGCTCATTTCCCTTGGGTGAGTGCGCCGGAATTATTGCCTATTATTGCTTTTGCAGGCATTCATGAACACAGATTGCCAATAACTGTAGAAGGTATTTCTCTAATTCGTCTAATTTTCGAGAACAGATGACGTGGCTATCTTTATCTTTGGATTTGATGATTTTTTACCTCGTCTTGACTCATGCAATTTATTATGTATATGATCCCCTTTTCACATCACCTCTTAAAGGGCTTACCTGCTAGAAGAGATCAAAGTGGCATTTTTAGGGTTCCGTACCCAAAGGGTAAAACGGGACCCTATTCTATTACTAAGACTTCGCTGTCCGTCCGTCCGTCTGTCACCAGGCTGTATGTATCTCACGAACCGTGATAGCTAGACAGTTGAAATTTTCACAGATGATGTATTTCTGTTGCCGCTATAACAACAAATACTAAAAACAGAATAAAATAAAGATTTAAATGGGGCTCCCATACAACAAACCTGATTTTTGACCAAAGTTAAGCAACGTCGGGAGTGGTCAGTACTTGGATGGGTGACCGTTTTTTTTTTTGCTTTTTTCAGTTTTTTTTTTGCATTATGGTACGGAACCATTCGTGCGCGAGTCTGACTCGCACTTGCCCGGTTTTTCTGTTCCAGGACACTGTTATAAGTCATAAGTAATTTTTTTTTAGCTGACATAATATTTTGAAAAACAGTCATTAACTCATAGGTTATGTGAAAAGCAACATGTGTGACATGGTAGCAAAATTATTTCCACCTTGGGCGCTCGCTATGCTCGGGACTTTATCATAGAATCCTTTGCTTCGTTGAGGATTTTCACTTCCTGTTATTTTCACTCTTATACGCTCATTTTAAGTGACTACAAATCGGTGTGGTCTACAAATTAAGTGACTACAATTAACTAGAAATTAACACGTCCGTGGTATCGGTTCACTAATGTAGGGCAAGAGGATCTCATCGGATTACGGAACCCAAAGTTCGTCCGATCATGCCTCATATAATATTCATTGATTCGTCCAATACTTGCAAATAACGCCGCAACAAAGCGTTATATTTGAGCTATCCCAAAGGAGCCTAATAACGCGGACTATTGACATAATCTGTTTATAATAGACAAAACTGCCGTAAAGAAAATTCCTAAAGGATTTAGCTTATTGTACAGTTTTATGCATTGTGTAACACTGTTTGAAGTCATGTAGGTACTTACGGCGCGATTCGAGAAATTAATTAGAGATGCGCTAGATAAAATATAGTAAAGATATGTGACGTTCCACGGCGAAAGGTACCATTACCCCGACTGAATATTGGAGCGGCGTTAATAATAAGCGTAAGCGCCAGCTGCCTTAAGGTACCTTTTGCCGTGGAACGTCACATATCTTTACTATTTCATATCTAGTGAATGTCTAAAGCGCGATATCTTAAAAGTTCGAATCGCGCCGTTATACCCATACCATTTGGTTTAGGTACAGTCAGCGTCAAAAAAAAGTTACGGCGAAAGTGGCCAAATACATATATCGTTACATAGGTACCTTTGTTGGTTATAACACTTTAAACTCTCGCGTTTTGTACACATATTTAATTACACAAACGGGTCTACCGCGATATAATTTCATTGTTTTTACCCATTATATCGCGGTAGACCTTTAATTGTTAGTTACCAGAGAAATATTTATACTATGTAGGTACTTCTAAGAACCATGGGGATTCACGACCCTTTTATCGTAGTAAAAATTTAGTGGAATAGTTTTTTTAACAATTGGGTAAAACCAGTTTTCATAAAAGTATTTTTGCGCTTTTACGCGTTTTAAAGCGCGTTTTTACTAAGAACAGGTCTTTACGGTAGGTACATTTTAATTGTACCTAACTCCATTTTGGTTTTGACGATCCTTTAAATCCCGATCTTTTGATAGGCTTGCGGGGGAAATAGATCCAACATTTTAATTATGATTAATTTTAGTTGGAAGAAGTTTTAAAAATATATATAGCTTGAGATTCTAATAATGTATGCCTTTGTTTAGTTTTGTAGAATATTAAATTTCACAGAAATTTCATTTTGTAGTTAATATTTATGTTAGCGACGCTACGACAAGGCGCGGATTAGTCTAAGCTAGATTTAAAATAAATTCGATTAAGGCTGTATTCGAAATAAAGATTTAAAGATAGGTAGGGAAACCGCGATTAGATTGTTAATAGTTATAAGGACTTGTAATATTCGTTAGTTAAGTCGTAAGCTCGTATTAAGTTTTAGGTCACCTAGTACGATAGGTAAAAATGACTAAACTTATTTTCGGAATCCCAAGTAATCCCTATAAACTAGGCAAATTAATGTAGACGCTGCCATTGGTCAACCAAAGTGGGCGGGTCATGACAAAGAAGTCGCGAAATGAAAGGGACAGCACGACACGTTCCCATTGGTCGATCAAATCCAGGCTTAGCGCGACAGTATATTAGCGCAATTTTCACTATGAAACTAGCATGTTTCCTTTAATAGGTCATTATCCGTTAGAGTTACATCATGACAATGTTTGTAAATATTGTAGATCATTAGCCTAGTTACCCAGTAAGATAAGAATCGTAAGGCGAAACAAGTAAACAAAGCCCTGCGAGCGGGCACAAGGGTAATAAAACGCCTATTGTTCGTGAACCGTAGGCCTTTTGTTATCGCTCGTGGATAGGTTGAAGGGATTACGTGTTTAACTATTTGTAATAGTTTTAAGTCGATAGTTAAATAGATATTTGTAATATGAGTCGCGAAGCGATACGGAGGGAATGAAAATTCACCCGAAAATGACCGTATTGAGTAACTAGCCAATCATAGGCCAAGAAAAACCGCGAATTAAGATTTGATTTTATCTCCCTATCGAAGGTGATTCTCTTTCTAGATTTTTTGTATAAAAGCCAGACGGCACCGCTTCGGATCGTACAGTAATCCAGCAGCAGCCGAAAAGGAAAAAAGGAAAAAGGAAGAAAACCGAAGAAAGCCTGAGGGATCCGAAGCTGTACCGCCTAATCGTCATAGGAGCATTTTTATATGAAGAACGCCGTTAATAAAAGTCAGTTTATACTCGGAATCTTTTAATTAATCGTCGGGGGCGATCGAGGACAATTCGTTGAGGGCTTCGCATTACGGTGCATCAGAGTCTGGGCCGGCTGCGGTTTCGAGCGAGGCGCCAGTAGACCAGTTACCTTCTCCAACTGCTATCGTCGGCTATATTGGACGTTGAGAGTTCAATATTTTCTGGTCCTTCGAGCCGGATCTACTGTCAGCGCACCGGGACGTCGTGTTCAAGACTACAGTACCTGCGAAGCAACTGTACAAATGACTGACAAAATGGTCATTACGCGTTCGAGGAAGGCAGCGTCGGTGCAGAGCGACGAGGATAGGCGACGTTATCTGGCTGAGGGCGCGGCGGCCGCGGAAAGGGCTGCCCGCGCCGAAGCGGAAAGGGCACATGGCGCCGAGGCGGCGCGCCCGCTACTGACACCTATATCGTCGGCCGACGCGCTTAGCGATCGTCCGCGGGCCGCTAGCGCTGAACCGTTTGGCGCGGCGACCGCATCACAGAATACCTTCAGGCCACAAGGGACCCCCTCGCAAGATAATACACTGTTGTGGAGCAGGGAGCTCCGCAAGCGGTTACGACGACTTGCGAGGCCCACACCGTTACCAGTGCGACGGGCGAAGGCGAAGCCCAAAGATGTCGCATCTACGCAGCAACAGGGAGTCACTATGGAGTCGAGCACACCGTATGCCCCTGCACCCAGTCAATCCGTACATTCGTGCGCTAGTACGGTCATCGAGGCTAGGCTCTCTCAAGTCGAGCTTGAAGCGAGCGAACGTCTAGCGGAGATACAGCGAAAGGAGTTGCAGATCGAAGCCGACTTAATAAAGAAGAGGCTAGAAGCACAAAAATCGCAGATTCGAGCGGAAGGAAGTGTAGGCGCAGTCTCAGTCGTAGGGGACGTCGAGCCACAACAGAAGCGGATCCTGAAGTGGATAGACGACTCTCAGGACGATAAGCCGCTAACCGAACATATCGAGAAGAGGTTAGCCAACGAGCCACCACCGGACTACGAGACTCCTAGACGGCCTACGCGGGACGAGCGACATATGCGACGCCGCTCACCGAGCCGCGAGGAGCGTCAACGGCGATCGGAATCGCCACCGGAGGAGCCCCGTACGCCGCACACGGCGCGTACGCAACATACGGAAGGCACAGTTGCGGAGTCTATGCTGCACTTGTTCGAGAAGATGCAGATGGCGGCTCGCCCGGCACCTAAGGATATCTTCGAGCTACCTCACTTCTACGGCGACGTGAGCGAGTGGCGAAGTTTTTACAATACCTACGTCGAGACTACGAAGCGCTACAAGTTCACCGACTACGAGAACGTTGCAAGACTGCGTATGGCGTTACGCGGGGACGCTAAGATGTGCGTGTCACATGTCCTGTCTACAGCTACTCGTCCAGACATGGTTATACGTATACTGAAGAAGCAGTTTGGCCGAAGCGAGGTGCTTTTGGATAAAGCAATCGAGGACCTACGAAGACTGCCACCGTTGGGGCCGAGTGCGAACGACCTCAATACGTTTGCAATCAAGATTATGAACGTCGTATCTACTATCATGGACATAGATAGAAGACACTACGCCGACAATCCGTTGCTGATACGAGAAGTAACCGACCGTTTATCGCCTCATCTACGAAGCAGATGGTGCGACTACGCCAACAGACATCGAGATACTGATGACCCCGAGATCCTGCAGTTGGCTGATTTCCTAATGGAAGAGAGCGAGCTAGAGATGTCGTTCTGTCACGCTCGCGCGCCGGTGAAGCGCGCGCAGGGACCGACGACGGCACCGTTCGCGCGCGCGCCCGGCGCTAGACTGAACGCGCCCGCGCCGCGCTACTCCATCCCCACTCCAGCTCCGGCCGCAAATCGATGCAGCGGAGCGCAGAAGGCTACGTACGCGGCTCGACAAATCACAGCGAAGAGCACGTGTCTGTACTGCGGTGGCAATCACATTACTACAGATTGTCGCAAGCTGGCCGCGCAGAGTATAGGCGCTAGATGGGAGTGGGCAAGACTCAACCGTATATGCTTCAGATGTATGGACGCGAAACATTTAAAGTCGCAATGCAACGCGAAAGGGTGTGGCGTGACAGGCTGTCCGCACACGCATCATCGTTTGCTGCACGCCGAGCCTATGCAGGCTAGCAATAATATCAGCGGAGCTACAATGGCGGTAGCTCAATCGACGCATCGAGTGGTCGCCTCACCGAGAATGACGTCATCGTTTGCGGCAGCGGCCAAATCGGAGCCGCGGCCTACAGAACGAGAAGACAACGACCCGCGCGTCTACGTGTCGTCAACCCCAAATTTCAACGTGCTACTGAAGGTGCTGCCAGTAACCGTCACGGGGCCGAAGGGTACGGCTCAAATATTCGCGTTCCTCGACGATGGGTCAACGCTTTCCATGATCGATCAAGACGTCGCGGACGAAATCGGAGCAGTAGGCGAAGACGAACCTCTATGTCTACGAGGTATAAGAAACCTGAAGCACACATCCATCACGCAAACTGTAAAGGCGCAAGTGGGACCACTACGAGGAGGCACCGTGCACGAAATCGTCATGAAAACCGTAGAAGGACTTGGAATACGATCGCAATCACTCAACAAGGCCGAGTTGATGAAATACAAGCACTTAGAAGATCTGGGCGACGAATGCTACGTGGGTACAGGAGTACCGCAAATGCTGATTGGAGGCGATTTCTGCCACCTGAAGACCCCCATCGAGATCAGGCAGGGCGGAGAAGACGAGCCTTGCGCGATGAAGACACCCTTAGGCTGGGTATTTTTCGGGCGCATGCCGCGCATCATTCGTACAGTCGAGCAAACCGTACTTCATTGCCGCACAGATGACGACGAGTTAATCGATCAAGTGAAGAAGCATTGGTCGATTGAAGCGTTAGGAGTAACGAATAAAGAAAACGTTAGTCCGAGCGATCAGCGAGCCATCGACATTTTCAACGCTACAGTACGCAAGACCGCAGCGGGCCGGTACGAGGTCGGTCAACTGTGGGCGACGGACAACGTAAAGCTACCACCGAGCTACGTTATGGCGCGATCCAGATTACACAATTTGGAGGTGAAGATGCGGCGCGATAAGGATTTCGCTGAAGATTACGAGGCCCAGATCCAGAAGCTGCTACAGAAAGGATACGCGGAACGTATCATGGAGCCGCCGCAAACCGACCGGACTTAGTTTTTGCCGCACTTCAGCGTTTTCAATTTAAATAAAGGCAAAAGAAGAGCCGTTTTTGACTGCGCGGCAAAAAGTCAAGGAAATAGTCTGAATGACTATATTTTATCGGGGCCAGACCTACTACGGAGCTTGTTAGGAATCTTACTACGATTCCGCGAATGGAATTTCGCGGTTGTCGCGGACATTCAAGAAATGTTCCTGCAAATCCAGATGCGAGAAGAAGATCAACAGAGCCAGCTCTTCTTATGGCGCGGTACTAGAAGAGATATGGAGCCTCAAGTCTACAAACTGAACAGAGTTTGCTTTGGCAACGTGTCATCGCCTTTCCTAGCGCATTCGGTGCGCAATAGGAACGCAATCGACAATCGGGATAAATATCCGGACGCGGTCTACGATATTCACCACAACCATTATATGGACGACTACGTGGCATCGTACGAGACCGAAGATGAGCTGCTACGGGTATCGCAACAAGTGCGAGACTCGCACGCGGAGGGCAGCTTTTACCTACGAGGCTACGCGAGCAACAGTACGCGAATGTTAGCGAGCGTCGAGCCTGAATTACACGCAGCGCAAGGACCGACGCACCTGGGCGAAGGTCAACCTACGGTTCTAGGCATGACGTGGGACCCTAGAACTGACACTTTGGGCTACAACACGAAAATGCTGCGAGTTCCCGAGGCTGTGAAGCTACAAGAGCGGCCGCCGACGAAAAGGGAGCTACTCAGCGCGATAATGTCCATTTATGACCCTATGGGACTTATCGCACAATACGTTATCAGCGCGAAGATAATATTTCAACGAGTATGGACGAAAGGTACGACGTGGGACGCACCGCTAGAAGAAAAAGAAGCCGAGGACTTTTTTCAGTGGCAGAACGCACTGAAACACGTAGCGGCGCTACGCATACCTAGGCGGTATGAGTCACCGGGCGGAGCTACGAGATATACGCTACACATATTCACCGACGCGTCAACTGAAGCTTATTGCGCCGTGGCATATTGGCGTATCGAAAATTCAGAAGATGTACGAGTCAGCCTAGCAGCGGGCAAAAGCAGAGTCTGCCCCCTGAAAGTACTGTCAGTACCACGATTAGAGCTGACAGCCGCAGTTATCGGAGTTCGACTGGCCGAGACGATTAAAAAGGAGCAGCGATACGACGTCGAGAGGACTATCTACTGGACAGACTCGCGAGTATTGCTAGGATGGATTAAGGACGACGCGAGAAACTACAAGCCGTTCGTGTCACACCGTTTGGCTGAAATAGCTGAAAAATCGGACCGGCGAGCGTGGATGTACGTGCCAACCGACGTGAACCCCGCAGACCACGCTACGAGAGGAAAGCCGGCGAGGAAAATCACCGCACACGACGAGTGGTACAAAGGACCGTCATTTCTTTACCGACCAGAAACGGAGTGGCCGAGTCAAGAAACAGTCAGACCGACTGAAGAACTGCCTGAAAAGAAGAGCGGAGTCATAGTAGAGACTACGTTATCTACTACTACGTCAAAGTTAGATCCGTCGAGCGTGCTACCGGATATACGACGCTTCAGTAACTACGATAGACTGATAAATTCGACAGCCTACGTTCTGCTTTTCATAGAGAAGCTGAAAACTAGAATCAAGACGCTACAACTGCAAGTGAAGCACATAAAGCGAGCCGAGCATATGTGGCTTCAGAATAGCCAGCGACGAAGCTTTCCCGACGAGCTACGTACACTAAGCGCAGGACGTGATTTGGACAGGAAATCGCGAATATATACTCTAGCACCCGAGCTGTGCGACGACGGCGTTCTACGCATGAAGACAAGATTGGGAAACGCTCCAGTGTTGTACACATCGGTACGACCCGTAATACTGGACGGCAAGGACTCATTTACCAGATTAATGGTCCAACGCGCACACAGGCGAATGGCGCACATTCACAACGAGGCGATAATAAATCAGCTACGTCAAGATTACTGGATCCTACAACTACGACCTACCGTGAAAGCTGTAGCGCGAGACTGCGCGCTGTGTAAGCTACGTCGAGCTTCACCGCGAGCGCAGCCCCTTGGCGATCTACCACCCGAGCGGCTACAGGCTTACCAGAGGCCATTCACCTACACCGCGCAAGACTACCTCGGGCCTATGTACGTGACCATAGGACGACGACGAGAGAAACGCTGGGTGTGTCTGTACACATGCCTAGTAACACGGGCTATTCATTTGGAAACAGTACATAGCCTGTCAACCGATAGCGCTTTACTGGCGTTATGGCGCTTCGCCGCACGAAGAGGATGGCCGAGCGTTATGTACAGCGACAACGCGACGTGCTTCAAGGCGGCATCGAACGAGCTACGCGAGGCCTACAGGCAATGGCTTCCGCAGTTGCAACAGTACGGCGTACAACAACGTATGGACTGGAAGTTCATCCCCCCCGGCAACCCATCTGCAGGCGGAGCCTGGGAGCGGATGGTACGCACCGTGAAGACAGCGATGCTCTATACATTTAACACTAGAGCGCCAAAAACCGAAGTGTTCGAGACTATACTGGCAGAGATCGAAAACATCGTCAATAGAAGGCCGTTAACGCACGTGAACGTCGATCCGGACAGCGAAGAAAGTCTCACACCTGCGCACTTTCTTCTACTTCACAACGCGAACCTACCAATGATTGGCGCTTACGACGAGAACGACAAGCGACAGTGGAGGGCTGCCCAGGCGCTAGCAGACCACTTCTGGCGGCGCTGGACCAAGGAGTACTTTCCACTGCTGGCACCGCGCAAATCATCCGACGACGGAGGACGACAGATCCGGCCGGGAGATGTAGTCATCATTTCCGAGCCCAGCGGACCACGCAGCGTGTGGCCTAAAGGAGTCGTCGAGACCGTCTACCATGGACCCGACGGACGGGTTCGCTCCGCAGACGTCAGGACGAGGCACGGGACGCTGCGCAGGCCGAGCTGCAAGCTGGCAGTCATCGCGTCGCAACCCATGCACCAGGCGTCTTCGACTGCGGGGACAAAATGTTAGCGACGCTACGACAAGGCGCGGATTAGTCTAAGCTAGATTTAAAATAAATTCGATTAAGGCTGTATTCGAAATAAAGATTTAAAGATAGGTAGGGAAACCGCGATTAGATTGTTAATAGTTATAAGGACTTGTAATATTCGTTAGTTAAGTCGTAAGCTCGTATTAAGTTTTAGGTCACCTAGTACGATAGGTAAAAATGACTAAACTTATTTTCGGAATCCCAAGTAATCCCTATAAACTAGGCAAATTAATGTAGACGCTGCCATTGGTCAACCAAAGTGGGCGGGTCATGACAAAGAAGTCGCGAAATGAAAGGGACAGCACGACACGTTCCCATTGGTCGATCAAATCCAGGCTTAGCGCGACAGTATAGCGCAATTTTCACTATGAAACTAGCATGTTTCCTTTAATAGGTCATTATCCGTTAGAGTTACATCATGACAATGTTTGTAAATATTGTAGATCATTAGCCTAGTTACCCAGTAAGATAAGAATCGTAAGGCGAAACAAGTAAACAAAGCCCTGCGAGCGGGCACAAGGGTAATAAAACGCCTATTGTTCGTGAACCGTAGGCCTTTTGTTATCGCTCGTGGATAGGTTGAAGGGATTACCGAGCTCGTTATTGTTTATTTTTGTAGCTAAGTAACGTGTTTAACTATTTGTAATAGTTTTAAGTCGATAGTTAAATAGATATTTGTAATATGAGTCGCGAAGCGATACGGAGGGAATAAAAATTCACCCGAAAATGACCGTATTCGGCTAGTTACTCGCCAATCATAGGCCAAGAAAAACCGCGAATTAAGATTTGATTTTATCTCCCTATCGAAGGTGATTCTCTTTCTAGATTTTTTGTATAAAAGCCAGACGGCACCGCTTCGGATCGTACAGTAATCCAGCAGCAGCCGAAAAGGAAAAAAGGAAAAAGGAAGAAAACCGAAGAAAGCCTGAGGGATCCGAAGCTGTACCGCCTAATCGTTATAGGAGCATTTTTATATGAAGAACGCCGTTAATAAAAGTCAGTTTATACTCGGAATCTTTTAATTAATCGTCGGGGGCGATCGAGAACAATTCGTTGAGGGCTTCGCATTACGGTGCATCAGAGTCTGGGCCGGCTGCGGTTTCGAGCGAGGCGCCAGTAGACCAGTTACCTTCTCCAACTGCTATCGTCGGCTATATTGGACGTTGAGAGTTCAATAATTTATTTTCTTAAAATTTTTATAATACCTGGGAAGCAGTGGGTAGGTTCTTTTTTGGTTTCTGAAGTGAAGTCTGAATCGCTTTATAAGAGAACGTTTTAGTTTCGTCATGTGTGTGTGCATCCGTATGTCACAATCATTTCGCTCAGATGATTATATGAATAACAATTACTTATTGATAGGTGGGTTCACTCAGAACAACTCTCCATGCGAGGAAATGAGGCAAACGCACGTGCGACTGCAATAATGCCTCGAGCATGGCAGAGGGCCTACCGCGAACCACGTTCGACGTGTTGCCTCTCTGTCGCACTTGTAAATTCGTACGTAAGTGTGACAGGGAGGCAACACATTGAACGTGGTTCGCGGTAGGCCAGCAGGTCTACACTGTGCCATGTCACGCCAAACTCCGTTAACTCGAGTTACAGATAACCAGTCTAAATCGTCTTAAAAACCATTAAATATATGTATATCTTCTAAAAGATAATTTTGTAAATCTTCATTATTTACTGAGAAAAGCATATGACTAACTTATGTAACTTAATTTTTTTGCCGATGGCGTCAGGCACAACTCAGTTAACTTGAGTTGTATGACTGACACAACCAAAATATCAACATCGTTTCTTAAGTTACCGGAGTTAGGCATGACTGGCCGAGCGCTTGATTTATACGACAACAATATTGGTATAGTAATACGTGTCACGTTTGATCATGCGAAATCATTTAATTCTAATAAAATGAAAACTTCAATTATGCGAAAAAAAAATTAAAGGGCCCAATCTGTGACCATATTTCCTACATGTAGATTAGAAAAAATAAAAATATTACGTCGAATCGTCAACGATAACAGCATTTGAATCTTTAAAATTTTAAACGTAATTATCTCGAAACTCAACTTTTAAAGTTACATGAGATGCGCGTGACACGGCAGTACACATATCTAACTGCTAATCGTGGCGATTTCCTCACGAGGCGTTTTGTACTTATGGGCCCGACTGATGAAATCAGTATAGGTACTTTAAAAAACAAAGTCTCCCGCCGCGTCTGTCTGTTTGTGTGTTTGTATGTTCGCGATAAACTCAACAACTACTGAACGTATTTTTATGAGTTTTCACCCATCTATAAAGTGATTATTGAGGAGGGTTTACAAGTGTATAATTTGTAAACCCGTGCAAGCTGGGTTGGGTCGCTAGTTTTTAATAAGGTTTCTTTTTTTTTTTTTTATGAATGGGCTTACTCATGGCCACAGACTAGCCGAGGCGAAGACGTGGCCTAAGATGGAGCGAGCTCGCCCAGAAGCTCGAGAGAGAGATATTTTGTATTTATCAATTTTAACACTTTTAAAGCTCCAATTCGACTAGTTATTTTCACTTATTTGTTTATCTAACTAGACGCACCAACTAGTACCTAATTGCTACAGCTACTTAAATTCTTAAGGTTGAAAAGTTCATATTTTAAGTTTACATACTTATACATTTGAAAATTATTATTAATAATAAATAAATAAATAAATATTGGGGACATCGTACACAGATCAACCTAGCCCCAAACTAAGCAAAGCTTGTACTATTTATGGGTGCTAGGCGACGATATACATACTTATATAGATAAATACATACTTATATACATAGAAAACACCCATGACTCAGGAACAAATATTAATGTTCATCACACAAATAAATGCCCTTACTGGGATTCGAACCCAGGACCATCGGCTTCGCAGGCAGGGTCACTATATACCCACTAGGCCAGACCGGTCGTCATCATAGGCACATAAAACAGAACTTAAAACATTGTTATTATTATATGTACTATGTTTGCTTAACCTTTCTAAGAATGTTTCACCCCTTAAATTCGTACCTATAAATACTTCAACTCACACATTGTCCTGTATAACAATGATATTACAGAATACATTATTAACAATTAGTTTGTAAAGCACTGATAAGCTTTGCCTCGTTAACCGATTACCAAACCAGCCTAAGTGAATCCATTAAATACGAACCCTTCGCCTCATTTGCGTCACAACCCTGAACTTAAACAAAGAAACACCTAAACAATAATATATGCAATAATCCAATCTGAAACCTACCTTATGACACTGATATAACGGTTTAATATTGAGTGTTACCGTACCTAATATATTAGCTCAATAATTATCGGTCATGCGACTTATTATTAATTTCACAGAGAATTTGATATATTGTTTAGTATTATAACGCGGATTGAGTGCAAGTGAGAGCATCTAATTATTTTAGATAATATATTAAATAATGTAGTAGATAATGTAATGCATTATGTAATAATGTAGTCAACCTGTGCGTAAAATTTTGTAATTTTAACATTTTAACAACTGATAAGGGATATGTACAGATGTACACTATGCACCAAGGTCTCGAAGGGGAAGCAAGAATAAATACCGATTTTAATAATAAACAGACGTATATTTATCTGGCTCACACAAATCACCTCAATTATACAAAAATAAGTTAAATATCTTATGAAATCCACGGTATACAAGCGTTAGCTAGTTTCCGAAATAAAAAGTGACATCTACCGGAAAATTGAGTAAACATATCTAATTAGGCGTTAGGCAAGGTAACGTAATTGTACAACTATGTTCACTCACCTATAGACATAAACAATCCAACGAAAACATCAGTGAATTCAATTAACTACATGACAAGCATGAAACATTTTTAACCGACTTCCATTTCATAGAAGGAGGAGGTTCTGTATTCGGTTGTGGCTATTTTTTTTTTTTCTATGTACGTTCACCGATTACGCTACGTCTTACGTAGGCGAACAACGCGCAAACGCGGCGCGGCGCGGCGCGGCGAAAGCGGCCGCCGCCGCGCCGCGCCGCGCCGCGCCGCCTGACATTCGCGTGCAAATCGCGCCGCACCGCGTTCGCAACGAGATCGCTTACGTAGGACACTTCTATGGGCATCAAAGGATTGATTTCGCCGCGCCGCGCCGCGCCGCGTTCGCGCGTTGTTCGCCTACGTAAGACGTAGCGTTACTCCGACATCCGTAGTCCGATTTGAGTAATTCTTTTTTTGTTTGAAAGGAGCTACCTCCGAGTTGGTCCCATTTTAATTTGGTTCTGTTCTGATGATGGGATCCATGAGGAATTGAGGGAACTCCTCAATTTTTAAAGGCACATGCATGGTGATTTCGGTGTTTTCTTAAGCAACTCGAGCATTTTCTCCCGAAAACCACCACTTTGATGAAGTAGACCTGATGATGATGATTGTTTTGATGGTAATAATGATGATTTTTTTAAATGTAGTATGTTCAGCAATTACTCCGGCACCTGTGATCCGATTTGAGTAATTCTTTTTTTGTTTGGAAGGAGTTACCTCCAAGGTGTTTCCGTATTATTTTTGGTTCTGGTCTGATGATGGAATCCATGAGGAATTGAGGGAACTCCTCAGTTTTTAAAGGCACGTGTAAAGTGATTTCGGTGTTTTCTAAAGTAACTCGAGCATTTGCTTCCGAAAACCGCCAATTTGATGTAGTGCAAGTGTAGCCAAGTGTAGCCTTACCACGAGTTTGACATTGACATATTCGCTAAGTTAGCGACGCTAACGTCTTCGTAACTTACTATTTATGCATCTCGCTCGCACTAATATGCCAGTACGAGCGAGATGCAAAGAAAGTAAGTTACACACACGCTAGCGAATAAATCAATGTCAAACTCTTGGTAAGCTGGTAAGGCTACTGATCGGGGGTTAGGGTTAGGAGTTAAGGCGAAGCGAAGTTAAGGGAATGGCGGTTGAAGGGCTGCTGGTTCAGGGTCGAGGGGTTCATGGATCAGGGGTTGATGCGCTGTGAGGTAGAGTGATCGGGGAGTTGAGGGATTGGGTCAGTGGCGGGGCGGAGGATGGATTTAGTGTAGTGACAGGAATTATAATTTCCCAGACGGACTCGAAAAAATTCCTGATTAAGTACATATTTATTAAAGTAGGTACACGAATTTAGTGTTAATCATGATGTTGTTTTTCATTCATGCGTCGCGCACTTAACAATGCGTTAAAAACTAAAAATGGAAAAATAAAAACTTTTTACAAAAAAAAGAAAACCGACTTCAAAAAGGATGAAATAAAATATTATCCTTTTTAAGTCTATGCGTTACCAACTGATATGTTTGAAGTCGGTGCCAAGCCAAGTAGTAACAATACCCGTCAAAAATAATCAGCTTTAAACCCCATTAGAACTGTACTAATGAGTATTATAAATGTGTAAGTAATTCTGTCTGCCTCTTTGTCGCCTTTTCATGGCTAAACAACTGAACCGCTTTAGGTAAAATTTGGCAAGAACGTAAATTCCTTGATTTGTTTTATATTTTGAAATGTAGTCCTCTGAATAAGGGACGGGAAATAACTCAGTCTCAATCCCACGCTTGCGTGCCGACAAACATGGTACGGACTGTACCAAGAAGGTTTGATCGTGTGTTCTTAGGTACAGTCGACGTCAAAGATATGTTTACACTTTTGCACCGTACTCCTTTGTAATATGTAATATAAGACGAAAAGTGTAAACATATTTTTAACGACGACTGTACCGAAAGTACGTTCATTGTCGTCGTGTAAGGCAATCCAACGTAAATCATTATAGAATCGCACCAAAATCATGGTATGCTTCAAAAGTTGGCTTGGCACCGACTTCAAACATATCAGTTGGTAACGCATAGACTTAAAAAGGATAATATTTTATTTCATCCTTTTTGAAGTCGGTTTTCTTTTTTTTGTAAAAAGTTTTTATATACAGTTGTAATTATTAACCTCCATTAATTTAATTCGTGGGTAGCTACTTCGTAACTGTTCCGTTTTTGTTCAAGTCACGATCCTCGGTCCCATTAGTCGTACCAACAAAGCTGTGACGGACCTTTGCCGTCCCCATAGCGACCGATTGATATAAATTGATCTAATTTAATTTCTATCGCTGGATAATTGGATTGATTTTAGGGGATTTAGTAGGGGCAGGTTAGAATTAGTTACAGAACTGTTTGCGGTAAACATATGGTCTATCGTTTATTCGAGGCGTTTGGTAAGAGCTCATTATGCTCAGCTACGGATTGGTTGAAGGCTTGGCTGCATACCTAAGGGTATTCCGTCAGTTCAATATGGTCCAATGTGTTATATGTGATTGCATCTCACTCTCTCATTAAGCAAAATTGGACAAGTAGACTAGGTACGAGAAAAATAATGAAGGACGGACGTCGACAGATATGCCGGGACGTGTTTACGTTTTATGCTTTCTATAAGAGATGCACCGGATATTCGGTTACTATCCGGTATCCGGCCTATCCGGCCAATATTTTAATATCCGGCCGGATACCGGGTAGTGAACTACTATCCGGCCGGATACCGGTTAGTAAACTACTTGATTTCGGAGTAAATAAATTGGATTTAAGAAACAGTCACGGTCATAATCGTACTTGTTTATTAATTATTTTAAAACAATTGAAAAATTCTACTAACTTGCACGCGCACTCATTTCGAACCTAGAAATGTGTCCGCGCAAACGTTCACTACCTGCACCACCTGAAAAACCGAAATGTAGTATAGTTCCGCCGGCCGAATATTCGGCGGCTGATACCGGATATTCGGTCGATGGCCAGGCCGAATATCCGGTATCGGGTATCCGGCCAAACAACTATCCGTTGCATCTCTACTTTCTATTACAGAAGTGTCGGACGCCTCCGCGCCGACCCGGACCATTCTAGCATTTTTTGCTTTAACATTTTGTCAACTAAACGGCAAACGTTGGCCACTTTCTTTTGTTTAGGGGTATTAGTTACATACCTACCTACTTACTTACTTATTCAATTCTATCTTAAATCAATATTTCGCGTTTATAATTTTATCTAAATACATTCGGAGTTCTCGGACGAGTCAATTAGGAATAGATGATGAACATACCTCGCAATCGAGGTAGCAAAACCGTAGCAGTTGCACATTAAGGTTGACGCATATATAAAAAAAAAAATTAAAAAAAAAAAAAAAAGCCTTTATTGCCATGTAACTACATAGTTAAAACATAATTGAACATATTAAATAAATACAAATTAAACAGTTATATAACAATTAAATAATTATAGTTTCTGTGCGTGAGTGTCACATGGCCCCAGTAAGGGTAAAGGCCTCCTCCATCAGTTTCCATTGTTTCCTGTCTTGCGCTTTCAAGATCCAGTCTCTACCAGCTTTCTTTTGAATTTCGTCTATCCAGCGTTCTTTTGGCTTCCCTCTGCTCCTCTTACCAGTGGGGCCCATCCACTCGGTTACCCGTTTTGTCCATCTTTGGTCTGTGATTCGTGCTACGTGTCCCGCCCATCGCCATTTTAATTGTAGTGCGTGTTGTCCGGCGTCTATCAGTTTGGTTTTTCTGCGGATATCTTCGCTTCTATATCTATCTGTAAGTTTAATACCAAGGATGCTTCGTTCCATAGCACGCTGGCAAGAGCGTATTTTTGTTTTAGTTCCCTTTTGGAAGATCCAAGTTTGTGCTCCATATGACAGACAAGGTAGCAAGCACGAATCGATTACCTTCTTTTTGAGCTTTAGGGGAAGTTTAGATTTTAAGATTTCTTTAAAGCTCCAGAATTTTTTCCAAGTCATGTTGATACGGCGTTCTATCTCGTCCTCATGTCTTGATTTCTCGAATGAAATTTGTTTACCAAGATATATATAGCTGTCGGCGTATTCTATAGTTGTATTATTTATAGTTATAGGATCTTTTACACTATTGGTAGCCACTTTAGTTTTGGACGTATTAAGTTGTAATCCTATATTTCCGCTGACTTGGCTTAATTCTAAGATCATTTCTTCGAGCTCTTTAGATGATTTTGCGAAAAGGACGATATCATCAGCAAATCTTAGATTACTCAGGAATTCTGAATCGATATTTATTCCTTTCTTATTCCAGTTTAGCTCTTTCATGATATCCTGCAGCACAGCTATGAATATCCTGGGGGACAGCGGGTCTCCTTGTTTTACTCCTTTTCTGATTAAGATTTTTGGCCCAAGTTTGTCCAGCTTCACCCTGCTTGTGCTCTTCTTATAAATATCCTTAATTATGTTAATATATATACTCGGGACATTTTGGTTTGTAAGTGCTTGCCATATGCTCTCGTGCGAAATTGAGTCAAACGCCTTGGCGTAATCGATGTATGCTAGGTAGAGTGGCTGTTTATATTCCTGATGTTTTTCTATTATAAGTTCCAATGTATGGATGTGATCTATAGTTGAGTAGCTCGAACGAAAACCAGCTTGCTCAACTGGCTGCTGTTTCTCGATCATTGGTGTTATTCTTTTTTCCAGACACATTGCAAATAATTTGTATAATGTAGGGAGCAAGCTTATGGGTCGGTAGTTGTTGATGTCCGTGGGGTCTCCCTTTTTATATAAAAGGATTATCCTTGATTCTGCCCATATTTGAGGAATTACTTGAAATTCTAAAATTTTATTAAAAAGTATTGTAATAGGTCCCAATATAACGTTTTTTCCAATTTTCAGAGCTTCGTTGGGAATGCCGTCAACACCAGGGCTTTTTTCTTTCTTCAGTTTTTCTATTTTGGCTGATATTTCTTTGTTATCAAAGGGTAGTATATATGTTGTAGAGCTGTGTTCTTGTTCTGTGTCTACTTTTATGTACTTAATGTCACTGTTATGTCCGTCGTTGTAGAGGTTTTGGTAAAATTCCGAGGCAATATTTACTAAATCCAATCTTGTTTGTGGCTTGCCTGACGGTGTGGAAGCTTTAAGCTTAGAAATCCATGTTTTTTCTGAATTCAGTTGTTTGTATGCCCTCTTTTGACTTCCAGTGGTATTTAAATGCTGTTCGATTATTTTCAACCTGTAGTTTTCATAGTCTTTTTTCAAAAGCTTGCTAGTAGTTTTATAGAGCTGGGAGAGTTCTTTTTTTTCTTCTTTAGTTTTATGTTTTTTTGTTTGCAGGATAGAGCGTTTTTGGAGGTATCGTTCGGTTTCTGGGGATATTGCATATTTTTTCTCTTTCTCCGAGGTGGTTGCAGACAGGCTCTGTCTGATTGCTGACTCTATCTTGGAGTAGTAGGACTCTATATTGTCGTTATTGTCCCATCGTACTTGCCTCATTATGTTTTCTAAAACGGTAAGGTATTTCTGTTGGTTTTTTTCGCCAGATAGGTCGGCAGGGCTTTTTCCAAAAGCGGCTCTACATTTCTTCGGAGTTTTTAACAAGACTGTTCCTCTCAGTAGACGATGGTCGCTTGGGAATGTACTATTATTAAGTATTTCTATGTTTGTAAATAGTCTTGGAGTATCACTCAAAATAAAGTCTATTTGATTTTTGTGGCATCTATCCGGGGTGATCCAAGTCCATAGGTTTTTAATCTTTTTCTTGAATATTGAGTTGATTATAGTGAGTTTGTTTGCCATTGCGTATTTTATTAATCTTTCACCTCTGCGGTTTCTTGATCCATAACAGTATGGCCCGATTATTATATTTTCAGTTGACTTTCTTTGACCTATTTTTGCATTCAGGTCGCCCATTAAAATTAATTTTCCGTTAGCCAGCTTACGGGCCCTCCTCAAGCTGGTCGTAGAAACCACTGATCTCCTCTTCAGTTGCTTCGGAGGTTGGTGCATATACTTGTATGATTGATATTTTTATTTCATCGAATTTCATATTCAGTAGGCATACTCTATCAGAAATTCCTATGTAGTTTTCCATATTTTCTTTATATTTCTTTTTAATAAGAAAACCTACTCCATAGTGACCTTGGAGCTTGCCTGTATAGCAAAATATGTGATCTTCGTCTTCTATAATCTCATTTCCTTTTCTTCTTACTTCAGATAGGCCAATGATATCATAGTTAACTTTTGATACTGAATGTTTTAAAAGAATCATTCTTTGTGGTGATAGAAGGGATTTCACATTGTATGTACAGATGTAAAGTTTCTGTTGATTTGTTTGCTTGTTGTTGTCAGGATTATTTTTAATAATTTTTCTCGGGTTTTTCCTGATTGTTGATGGAGGGTCGTGGTCTACATCTCCCGCGGGGACCGGCCGTGTTGGGAGACGTTTATTGGATTGTTTTTCATTTAGTGCTTGATTCAGTGTTTGAGAAGGGGTTGCTGGTTGCAGTAATTGCTATTCGTTAGGCACGTCTTGTAATGATACAGGAGCTGTGTCTTTAGGTGAGAAAAAGTGTAATATCCCTGGCCTGACTACTCCCTCCGAGGGGCCCGTGGCTAGTTGTCTAGGTTTGTTCTTGAAGGGGTCAGCATTAAAAGAAGTTGAGAGAAGCTTATTTTTCTTGCTCGCCTGTTCACTCGTTGCTGCACTATTCGGGAAGGATCGGCTCTGTGGAGAGAGTGATAGGTTCCTCTTGTTATTTGATGTTCTAGGCCCGTTCTTGTCCTTCAGTATGATTAGTTTGTCATACTTAATAATGACTTTATTGCCCTTATCTCTCTCAGCTTTTGCTTGTGGTTGTAGTTCTTTCCTAATTTTTAGAATGTGTTCGGGATAGTCTTCTTTGATATAGAATTGGGAATCGGCTAATTTTTTCCTTTGTTTTAAAATTTCTATCTTTGTATGCAGTGTTGTGAAGGTTACGGTTATGGGTCTTGTTTTGTTACCCTTTTTTCCTATTCGCCTGATTGATTCTATATCTCTGTAGCTTAGCTCTAAAGTGAGGTATTCTTTTAAGAAGTTGGTAATTTTCGTTTCCAATTCTTGATATGATTTTTCGTTATCGTCAATGCCAAAAAATACCAAGTTTCGTTGCCTTGCTTGTTTTTCTATAAAATATAGACGATGCTCTTGATTTTCGACACGCTCTTTTAAATTGTCATAATTTGCTTGTAAAGTATGAAATTTCTCGTCTAATTTCCTCTGTATGCTTTCTGTTACGCTCTCTGCACTTGTTTTGATACTTAATTCCAAGTCTGTTCTAATTGAATGTAAAGTTTTCATAATTTCTTCCAATTTTGCCTCCATTTTGGAATGAATTGCACTAATTTTGCGTTTTGAAATTTTAGGTTATAATGTCTATCACTTTGTTTAGCTAGGCACTTAAAGGTTTATATAGTCAGTTTATATCTTTTATATTCACTTTGTTCACTTTTCTTCAATTTTGTGGGATCAGTTTGTCGTTAGAACGGTAGTTTTTCGTTTGTTTACGAGTCACATTTATGTCGAATTTTCACTGTTTTACGTTGACTACACTCGCTGTCCGCAATTAATATCACGAGTCATTCACTATTAGTCCGTATTTCACTACTTTTTTGGAGATTAACATCGATTTTACTATTATTTTACATTTATTTCTTGGAGTATAACTTGACGTGCCGACCAGTGTTACCACCCCTCATATGGTCTATCGTTTATTCGAGGCGTTTGGTAAGAGCTCATTATGCTCAGCTACGGATTGGTTGAAGGCTTGGCTGCATACCTAAGGGTATTCCGTCAGTTCAATATGGTCCAATGTGTTATATGTGATTGCATCTCACTCTCTCATTAAGCAAAATTGGACAAGTAGACTAGGTACGAGAAAAATAATGAAGGACGGACGTCGACAGATATGCCGGGACGTGTTTACGTTTTATGCTTTCTATAAGAGATGCACCGGATATTCGGTTACTATCCGGTATCCGGCCTATCCGGCCAATATTTTAATATCCGGCCGGATACCGGGTAGTGAACTACTATCCGGCCGGATACCGGTTAGTAAACTACTTGATTTCGGAGTAAATAAATTGGATT
Organism: Cydia fagiglandana; assembly: GCF_963556715.1. Lineage (NCBI taxonomy): Eukaryota > Metazoa > Arthropoda > Insecta > Lepidoptera > Tortricidae > Cydia > Cydia fagiglandana. The sequence goes on from NC_085940.1 coordinate 13,208,338, forward strand.
TAAGAAACAGTCACGGTCATAATCGTACTTGTTTATTAATTATTTTAAAACAATTGAAAAATTCTACTGACTTGCACGCGCACTCATTTCGAACCTAGAAATGTGTCCGCGCAAACGTTCACTACCTGCACCACCTGAAAAACCGAAATGTAGTATAGTTCCGCCGGCCGAATATTCGGCGGCTGATACCGGATATTCGGTCGATGGCCAGGCCGAATATCCGGTATCGGGTATCCGGCCAAACAACTATCCGTTGCATCTCTACTTTCTATTACAGAAGTGTCGGACGCCTCCGCGCCGACCCGGACCATTCTAGCATTTTTTGCTTTAACATTTTGTCAACTAAACGGCAAACGTTGGCCACTTTCTTTTGTTTAGGGGTATTAGTTACATACCTACCTACTTACCTACTTATTCAATTCTATCTTAAATCAATATTTCGCGTTTATAATTTTATCTAAATACATTCGGAGTTCTCGGACGAGTCAATTAGGAATAGATGATGAACATACCTCGCAATCGAGGTAGCAAAACCGTAGCAGTTGCACATTAAGGTTGACGCATATATACGTATTTACTAAGTCAAATACAAAAACTATGTTTTAAATTAATTATTTAAGATCTGTTTGCATGTGATTACGCTAAATAAGGTATTTACATCCTTGTGCTATACACACATCATTACGTTATAAGTAGGTAGAATTTATTTTGTATTTCAAATTAAGAGTAAACAAATTGTGATCAAATAAACAAAAATTTAAAGAAGTAATTTAATAATTTACTTTCCTGAAACACAAATTTAACTTTAAAATTTAAAAAATAGTGGCTATGTTATCATGAGTCATGATGATGATTCATGACATATGAACGCTAACCTTTACATTCAACTGTCATTTGCTACGGTTTTGCTAACTCGATTGCGAGGTATGATGATGAACCTTTACTGAAAGCAAAGCAAAACAAAAGCTTTGCCTGCCGAATAAAATGCCCCAGAGACGTATTCAGATTCTTAGAACAAGTTATGAATTCGATCTGGATTTATTATGGTCGATCAGTGTCAAAAGTGACATTGATACTGAATAAAGTCACTTTTCCAGAATGCGCCTCCTAGTCTTTATGTATGTACTAGCAAGCCAATAAAAAAATCTTTAACGATTCTTAGGCTACTGTTTTACATTACAACTGTAGCATTCAACAAAAGTTAGATTAGATTGACTTTCTATTTAGTCCATGGTCCCTAATTGAGTTGGCTAACTATTTCCAATCCCATTGGTACGACTTGGACATCCACTCGGCTGGAACTTATATTTTGTGGACAATGGACCCAGTGACCACACTCCGGACATCCGACTACTAAGATCCGGGATTTAGCAGTCTGGCGATCCCTCGCTTTGTGACATGTTTGCTGAACAACTTTGGTTGTATTATATCATATTTGGGGAGTAGATTAGATTAGATTAGATTGGGGAGTTCGTTCGAAGTAGCCGTATTAAAATTATAAAAATTACCTGCATCTAATTATTACTTATTTTTTTCCAGAGCACAAGCACTTTGTGCGTGAGAATTATCAGATATGTATGTATTATAATGTAACCTACTTGTTTTAAATTTTACCATCCTGAAAGGTACCTAAATAAAAATATTTCTTTTAACAAGATAGAGAAAGAAAGTGAATAGAGGTGATTTTTTATTCCGCCTATGACGAAAAATTTTTATTTTTAGAGACATCTCAACGGACGGTACAACGGACTATCAAGGACGATAAATAGGTACACTACACAAAATGTAGGACACCTGGAGGATCCCGACTATCCATGAAGATTTGTGAAACATCGAAAGTAATAGATGAGCTGTAGAAGGAAATTTTGAAGTGAAATGTAGCGAAACTAGGACAAAAGATCTATAGCCAAAGACATAACTTACTTGTGTTGTTTCTGTTTCCTGTCGGTTCTTTTTCAGACACTGAACACCAAATTACGTAAATTTATGTAAATATGAAAATTTATGTATTATGTAAATTTTTGACTGGTTTTAGTCATCCTACTAATATCATTCCATAAATGTGAAAACTTATACATTTGAATGAAATTTATCAAGGATATTATAGCCTAAATCCAGGAATCTTCCGGGCTTATAACATAATATTTTATCACAAATTACTTAGTAGAATTAAAATACGGAGGAACGAGTTTCACGCGAACCAAATGCGGGAATATTTTTATAAAAAATATAAACAATTATAATTAAATAATATTAAAAGTGAATTAGTAGATTAAACAAGAAATAGAAGAGTAGAAGTTACAATTCATGGGATATCTTTTCTGACACTCGCATAATATCACAACGTCCAGTTTGAAATAAGGCATTTCAGTATAAGTATAATCCGTATTTAAAATAAATTTGTATTTACAATAAATAAATAAATTTACAAAATACCTATACTGGATGAAAATTCTGGTCAATAGAAATTGTTAATCGACGATTAAGTAAACTATCAAATATAAGCATTGAAACGCAATTCGGATATTTCCACATGTTTTTTGTTTTGAGAAATATTTGACACGCGTGTGAAAAATTCAGGATCAAATCTAGACTATCCACAATCTATTACCAACGAGTCCTGAGCTATTTTGGACATATTGCTCGAAGGCAGCCAGATAACCTAGAGAAGCTGGTTGTTCTTGGAAAAGTGGATGGCAAGAGGCCGAGAGGACGGTCACGGTCACCCACCCGTTGGTCCGATCAAGTAATGAACATAACAGGACTTACTGTCACTACTGCCCTTAGACAAGCCGAAGACAGGGTGAAATGGAAGCAGCTCGTCGAGGCCTCGGTGAAGGCATTTCAAGACAGGCACGACCTTCAGTAATGAAGAACACGAAGAAGAAGAAGTGAAAAATTCATAATTACGTATTTATAACATCTATCAATGGGAAAGTCCACAGCTACCGTTGGCTTAAAACTAATATTTAGGTAATCCACATTGTTTACACATATTTTGTAAGTTTCTTTCTTTACCTAAGAGGACAAGATATGTCTTTTGTATACTGAATAGAAAAACACTACCCACACTAAGTTAAGGTAAATATTTAATTTAAACAATGCTTTCAATCTTTGTTAGAAGTAAAGGTAATTGATTGGCGAAAGAAGAACCCGATTGCGACTAGTGTTGGGAAAGGATCATCAGATACCAAAAAACTAGTAAAAGAAATTTCTACCAAACTAGTGTGGGTGTCTGCGACCTACAAGCTGGGGTATTTTTTGCGTAAAAACTCAGCCTCACTGTGCAGAGGGGGAACGCGGCCAGTGTCCTGGGAACAATGCCTCAGGCTAATTTAGGTATAGACTTATGATCAATTGTTTAATCTCTGTTTTAATGAGGCCAAAGGCGTGTTTAATACAGACAAAAGCAATAAAAACTGGTATCTTTGTAAGGAAACCAACCCATAGTTAGTCGAATTGTTAAGAAATAAACAGTCTTGAAAAAGCCTCGACTAAATGAAGACTCGAAACAGTTTATACCAACACTAATTGCGACTGAATCGGGGGTAAAAGTAAATCTAATTCCGATAACGACTCACCCTTCTGTCTCCAAGTCATAAATCCGAATTAGACCCTTGATTGAGATCTATACTTGAATAGTAAAAAATACAAAGGAAAAGTTTTTCACGACACCAGCTCGTAAAGGCTCTCTTGTTTGTTAAAAAAACTGATGATAAAGTTGTATTTTATCCAGAAAGAGTGGGAAAATAATTTGATGCAAATTTTGAGTTGTTTAAAAAGTTGTTTGAGAATTGACTTTAAAATGATCATTTTGAATGATAAATATTTAGTAACGTTCATTTGGTTTTGATTTAGTTTCACAGTTAATTTTTACCCGACTACGGCAACGCAAAAGGAGGGTTATGATTTTGACCGGTATGTATGTGGGTATGTATGTATGTATGTTCATTTGTTCCCTCAGAACTCCTAAAGTACGCATTATAATTTGACAAACGATATGTCATTCGAATCGTCTTAAGCGTCCGCTGGTTATAGGCTATATGACGTCACAAAAAAAGGAACACAGCGCCCTCTAGAGGTCATAAAGGCACGAACCAAAAAAATAAAAATAAGTAATGATGGCGTGTTGTATATCATTTGAAAGAGCTCAATTAGCACATTTCAAATATATACATATTGTTAGCTTTTGCACCCGGCTTTGCTTACATGAACCCGATAAAACATTAATTTATCGGGTAGGTAATTCGAACTACGAATCTATTAAGCGCTTTGAATTCTATCCGCGTATTACCCGATTAAGGCGATACAAGAAGGTTTTTGCAAAAGAAATTGGTTTAGCCACTATATACATGGTGTTTTTTAATGATCTGTAATATTTTATAAAGTGAATAGGTATAGAAGCCCAGATCAGCCAAAATGTAGGAAACAGCCCTACATTCCCTACAAGAGACGTACGTACGAGGCTCGCTGTACGCGGCAAAGCGGCGCCCTCATACTAAAAGAGTCGGGCGCAGCCCGACGTACGAGGCTCGCTGTACGCGTTCCGAAGCCGGGCGCCTTCGGCGCCCTCATACGAAAAGAGTCAGGCGTTAGCCCGACGTACGCGTTCCAAAGCCGGGCGCCTTCGGCGCCCTCATACTAAAAGAGTTGGGCGCAGTCCGACGTACGCGTTCCAATTCCGGGCGCCTTTGGCACCCTTATACTGAGAGTCGGGCGTAGCCCGACGAACGCGTTCCAAAGCCGGGCGCCGAAGGCGCCCTCATACAAAAAGAGTCGGGCGCAGCCCGACGTACGAGGCTCGCTGTACGCGTTCCGAAGCCGGGCGCCTTCGGCGCCCTCATACGAAAAATGTCGGGCGTTAGGCCGACGTACGTGTTCCAAAGCCGGGCGCCTTCGGCGCCCTCATACTAAAAGAGTCGGGCTACGCCCGACGAACGGGTTCCAAAGCCGGGCGCCGAAGGCGGCCTCATACTAAGAGAGTCGGGCGCAGCCCGACGTACGAGGCTCGCTGTACGCGTTCCAAAGCCGGGCGCCTTCGGCGCCCTCATACTAAAAGAGTCGGGCGCAGCCCGACGTACGAGGCTCGCTGTACGCGTTCCAAAGCCGGGCGCCTTCGGCGCCCTCATACTAAAAGAGTCGGGCGCAGCCCGACGTACGAGGCTCGCTGTACGCGTTCCAAAGCCGGGCGCCTTCGGTGCCCTCACACTAAAAGAGTCGGGCGTAGCCCGACGTACGCGTTCCAAAGCCGGGCGCCTTCGGCGCCCTCACACTAAAACAGTCGGGCGCAGCCCGACGTACGAAGCTCGCTGTACGCGTTCCAAAGCCGGGCGCCGAAGGCGCCCTCATACTAAAAGAGTCGGGCGCAGCCCGACGTACGAGGCTCGCTGTAGGCGTTCCAAAGCCGGGCGCCTTCGGCGCCCTCATACTAAAAGAGTCGGGCGTAGCCCGACGTACGCGTTCCAAAGACGGGAGCCTTCGGCGCCCTCATACCAAAGGAGTCGGGCGTAGCCCGATATATGCGGCTCTCTGCATGCATTTCTGTACTGCGGACGCCCTCGCAAAAGTAATATCAAGTGACTTCAAATAGTTAGTAACGAAATCATGACCCCAAAATTAATTAAATAAAAAATAAGTTCAAAAACTAAAACCCGACTACTGCAAATCGCACTCTAAAAAGTATGAAACAAGATAGAATTCTTATCTAAAAAATATCGAACAGGGAATATTATAAATGTTACCATTTTTTCAATAAAAAAATACTACGTAATATAATTTACTATTTTTTTTATATATGTATTTACAGAGATTCAGAGGATAGCCGTGGTCGTATGCCACTTTACCTTAACGTTTATAATCGTGGCATACGACCACGGCGATCATCTGAATCTCTGTAAATATATAAAAAAATAGTAAATTATATTACGTTGTATTTTTTTATTGAAAAAATGGTAACATTTATAATATTCCCTGTTTGATATTTTTTAGATAAGAATTCTATCTTGTTTCATACTTTTTAGAGTGCGATTTGCAGTAGTCGGGTTTTAGTTTTTGAACTAATTTTTTTTTCAGTTACTATTTTCCTCGTGTATTTTTGATGTGGTGAATTTTATTTTTGTTTCACTTTTACTTGGTGGCAAAATTTGTTTAACCCTCGTACCAATCTGGAATTCTATATACTTTTAAACGGAAAATAATTTTCGAAATGACGGAGTTCAGAGGTAACATAATTATAATATTAAAAATTATGGTGTAATTGTTAAAGTAGGTAAATAATTTTGATCTATATAATATAGATAACCATTTATTTTTGGCATTGAAAAGGATTTTTACTGCAAATAGATTAGTTTTCGATCCTTGAAAGCATCCAATAAGATGGCATCCGATATACTGAATACCTTAAAATCACAATGCATACCGAACGTATCAGTGCATACGTTGCACATTGGTGCCAACAAGAGTTAAGCTTGAACGTGACCAATACCAAATCCTTAGCACTTCGACGATCTTAGCCAACAAGTACGAATATATTTCAATATAAAGTAAAAGCACTAGTAAACATTAATCGTTTAAAATAAGGGTAAGTATTTACTTTTACTAGGTGCTTACCGGTTAGTCAAGTTAGGCAAGTAGGTAGTAATCATATTTCTAAAATAAGAAAATCGTTAAAAGAATAACGACATCTAAATCTGTTATTTTTCCAACTTTAAACAATTACTAACCTAAAAGGTTCTTTAGGCTCTAAGTAACGATATTATTTGTCAACTGATAAATCTAACTCAGTAGAAATAACAAAATAATGATTAAGCCTCCCACCCAGACGTCTGGTTTCCAGCCTCGTGTTATATGCCTTTGCATCTTAGAAATTTTGAGAGTAGGTTAGTAACAAGGAGACTCAAGGCTCTGCTAACCTAAGCCGTGTGGCGTCTAAATTTGGGGTAGCGAATTCGAATTTGAAACCTTGGCTTGCTGAGAATTTAAAAGGTGTGTGTAAAAAACTCAAACCGCATTAGAATTGTAATTATAGAAGGCATGTATGTGTCCATCTCCAGCATTTAGATGATTATGATGATGAAGGTAATGGAAACGACTCATATATTTTGTTTTCATGTCACGGGTTGGAAGATCAAAATGGCAGTTACTTTTCCAAAAATAAAAAAATTTACCAAGAGCATGTCGGGTCATGAAAAAATCGTACTTGGTATAGAAACGTATAGTTAAAATTTTTCGAACTGATCTTGTTCACTTACCTGTACTAACAATGGCATTGTTCTATTACAATCCTATTATCTGCTTTTGTTCTCGTAGGCGCCAACCAATTTACTTACAAAATAAGTTCGAAGTACATTGCATGTATATTGAATTTAAAACCTTATTTCTTGTTGAATGGGGTTAAAATGGTCTAAAAAGATAATATCATATTCAATCTTTTGGAAAGTCACATGCACCTTAGCCACGACAGGGACGTATTCTGGTGTTAAATAAAATATGTAGAAAGATAAAAATGTATAATTATTAAATAATAATTTATTATACACATTAGTTAACAAAAATAATCACATTTAATCAAAATCAACAAGTTCTTATACAAATATATATCAATATTCAATCTGCGAAATGTTTTACATGCTACTAGAGGCAAAAAAAGTTACATAAGTGTATATATAAAAAAATAATCGCATGTGTCCAAAATCAACAGATTCTTATACAAAAATATGCCTATAATCTTAACACACACAATTTGATAACAGGCCAGGTAATTATTTTTTATTGGTGTCTCGCTCGCTCTTTTATTAGGTATACTTTTAGGTATAGGTCAGAAAAAAATACCACTAAATAACATTCCGACATAAACAGATAAACCACGTGCTTATCAATTGCAACAATGCGAGTACGACCCTGGCGGCACATCTGTTATCTCTAAATGCAAAACGTATGAAGTGTTATTCTTACCTTCAAAGCAATTTTATCCTTATGATAAGACTATAGAGCCGATAATATAATGAAATTTTATGGTATCTCATAGCTGTTTTTCTACTGAGTGCATTCTTTTTGAGTGTCGATGGTGGTTAAATGCAAAAAAGTTAGGTTAGCCATTATTTAGTTAGTGTATTTTGTAGTCTATTGTTTAAAGAAATAGAGTCGTTAATCTATACTAACATTTCAAGGCGGTTATAATCTGCTTTTACTACGAGGTGATTATCCTAATTTGTGGTTTACCATCCACCAGATAATAGGATTGTAATAGAACAATGCCATTGTTAGTACAGGTAAGTGAACAAGATCAGTTCAAAAAATTTTAACTATACATTACTTTCTGCACACCTCATAGAACAACAATGACCCTCTTTCCGAGCATAAAGAAACTATGATATAAATAGTTAATGTACTTCTAATAGTTTCATATATCCCCAATTGGATTGCTCACACTGTACACACCAAATACCCCTCGAAGGCCCGCAAGCAAGCAATCAGGGCAAATACAACCGCCGTCACGTCCCCCAATATTTGCGGCGGATGACGTCATAACTTGATTAAAACCTTTTTCTAGATCGTAGCAAATTAAAGTCTAAAATAGGATTTTTTACGTCACAACCTTGTTTGCGAGAAAATTCGCCGGACTTTGAGGTAACAAATCTTGGATTGGAATAAATTCTACTTTCGGTCAATCGTACAGGTCACATTCCAATAGCAAAAACCGGGCAAGTGCGAGTCGGACTCGCGCACGAAGGGTTCCGTACCATAAAGCAAAAAACGGAAAAAAATGCAAAAAGAAAACGGTCACCCATCCAAGTACTGACCACGCCCGACGTTGCTTAACTTTGGTCAAAAATCACGTTTGCTGTATGGGAGCCCCACTTAAATCTTTATTTCATTCTGTTTTTAGTATTTGTTGTTATAGCGGCAACAAAAATACATCATCTGTGAAAATTTCAACGGTTCGTGAGATACAGCCTGGTGACAGACAGACGGACAGACGGACGGACGGACGGACGGACGGACGGACGGACGGACGGACGGACGGACGGACGGACGGACGGACGGACGGACGGACAGCAAAGTCTTAGTAATAGGGTCCCGTTTTACCCTTTGAGTACGGAACCTTAAAAACTGAAATATTAATTATCCTCAAACATATTTTTTTTATTATCGCCTCTGTTCAATCATTAGTGAGATTTCGGTGTACGTAAATGTTACCATAAAAACGTTTTGACTGGAAACGCGAAATCCAAGATTGTCTAGTTTTCGTGTCGCCTCAGTATAAACGCGTTTTCACTAGTTAGAAGTTTGGCTAGTTTTCATGTGAGTAAACGTCCTTTGATTTCTAGGTTAGACAATCTCATTCTAATAATTTAATGTTACCTCTATTACTATTACAATTATAGACATCAAAATGAAAGATGGCAAGTATTGGGGCAGTGTGGCGCACTCTGCTGGTATATTTACGTCATCAAATGATTGCTAGCTGCATATTTTAGAAAGCTTTCATGAACAGGTGTAAAAGCAGATTTACGAGTAAGAGCTAGTAAAAAGAATCATAAAATCAAAATGTTTGTCCCCATTCGTTACCACGACCCTTTTCGGGCCGTAACTAAACTCGTAAAAAGTTTACTTAAATTTTACGGTTTGATCATTATTGTACCAGTGGAAAAAAAGGTAATACGTACTGAGTTTTTAATTTGCAGCATCTGGTTATGTTTTCCTTAATTGGTTCTTTTAAATTCCGGCAAATAATGTTACATGTCGATGCATTTGTGGATTCCTTATCACTTTGACACTTTTAATAAGTACCTACCCATTATCTTGGCCATAACATATAGGGTATTTTTTTTTAACTGATCACCACGGGTGGCAATATTTAATAACGAGTTTTCACATTAAACCGTCACGCTTGTTTTATATTCAACCGTAAAAACAGAATGATAGAAAAACAGAAAAAGAGATAACTAAATTTGTTATTAGGAACTACGAGAGCTTAACTCGGGATCGAGATAATGGAAATTGAAAAACTACATTAAAGAGTTTGTAGAAAGCCTTTTTTGTAAACAACCTTACCTCCAGCCGGGATTGGAAAGCTGTTAAAATTTGCAAAATAACTTTAGAGACAATCTACCAGTTCGCCGGACGATCAGCCTGTTAGTTGTTCGGAACAGGCGAAAATCTAAATTCGTCACTTGCGGGCATTTTTGTCCGTCACTCTAATTACGTCTTAATGAGAGTAAAAGAGTAAAATCCCCACAATTACCGAATTTCGGTTTTCGCAGTAGGTCCCCTGTCATCTTTTGCGATTAACGACAGGCTGATATCGTCCGGCGAACTGGAAATCTGTGGGCCCCTTAAGTCCTTTTAATGCGAAAGAATAATTAATAGAATTGAATATTAGTCCCTTTTTTGTTATTTAAAACCATAGACATAATTAATTAACTTACACTATGAGGAATAGATGTTAGTTTTGAGGGAGGAGTAAGTGAATGCGACTAAGGAAACTAACAAATTTCATCATTATCTTTGCAATAATAGTATCACAGAATGACAGCCGGACTAGTCGTGTTATCTGGATCAGAGGTTGCTTAAAATCTGATTCTAGGGACAGTCATAATTCTTTTTTTTCGACATTTTTATGCGAATATAATAATTTACGAAGTTATTATTCCTCTTCAACTTGAAATAATCTTAACGTTCACTCTTTTTAATAATTTTAACAAATTAAAATGCTCAAGTCATCCCGCGCCTCGGCATTTTGTTTCAATTATGCCCTTGTAACCGGCTAGTTAGTGCGGTAAAAGAAAACCAGGTTCTTTACAGTAAACAATATAATATGAAAATATGTACAATAAAATAAACTAATTTCTGTCAGTACTTGAACCTAAACCAAATAAATATCGTCACTGGCCTTAACGTTGTTGAATCCCATGCATTCTTAGTCGAACCGTACGATCAACTGTGGCTGCGGGTGCAGGAATCAGCTTTAGCAATGTAGGCTCCACGCAGCAAGGTCCACAGAGAGGAAAGCTTCAGCAGCAATTATTCAAATAATAAGCAGCAACAGTAGTAGCTCTTCAATTTAAAAGTAGAAGAAAGGGCTGGAACAATCGTACGTTCTTAGACTTGTAGTCGAAACCTAACCCAAGCCTTATTCTGTTACAAGAACCAGTGACGTGCATTACGTACAAATAAGACTTGGATTAGGTTTAATTTCAACATAAACCTAAACTTAATGCTATATATACAATTATACAAACTTTACCTGCATTAGTGGCAGCCCTAGTATTAAACTTTATCACTAATTATAATCATACAGTCGCATTAAAATAATAATTAGAGAATTGTGCCATATCAGACAACATTTCCAAAGGAAAATTTTACGAAGAAAAACAAAAGACGGCGATACCCTTAGTTTTTTTATTTACAACCGGCCAGTGTGCGCGGTGACTGTACATGCAGGTTTGCCATGTTACACCCTGTATCTAATGAAATTACGCAAAATTTTAAAATTCTGGAATTTTGTTACCTTGACGCTTTACTAATTTATTATTAGTCACTTAATTATAACAAGCTCCTTTTTAATGAGAAATAATTGGCTATAATTAGCGCTTAGGAAATTACTAATTCATTGAGCTTTTTTTAATATATTTATTTAGTTTTACGGAAAATAATAACGTAAATAATGTTAATAATACGAGTAGGTTTGTCTCTGGTTAAAATGTAAAAAAATAATGCAAGTAAAGCCAGTAGATCATTACATTCATTACTACATTATGTAGATCTACTATCTTTACTTGCATTTTTTTTTACATTTTAATCAGAAAGAAACCTGCTCGTACTATTAACATTATTTACGTTATTATTTTCCGTAAACTAAATAAATATATTTAAAAAATCTCAATTCTTATGTCATTTCATTATACAGGGTCTCTCTGGAGTTACGGACGTCCATAGGCTACGGTGACAGCTTACCATCAGGCGGGTCGTGTATGCTTGTTTACCACCGACGTGCGACGTTGTATGCACGACTCTCAAGTGGTTTTACTAGGGCATTTATGTGCACGTCAAACGGTTCAAGTACATTTATCTATCTCTCTATTTAACGCTGACTGTACCTCAGGGAGTGGAAACGTCAACTATATATTTAATCTTCATATTTCACTACGTGCCCCGTAGACCTGGGCTATAACCGCGAAAATCGATGCTCGTCAATTGCGGGCATTTTTCTCCGTCTCTCTAATTACGTCTTAATGAGAGTACCTAAAAGAGAAAGATCCCCGCAATTTGCGAATTTCGGTTTTCGAGGTGGGTTTCCAGGTCCTTAGATTTAGTTCCGCACTTCTATGACATCTCTGAACGCACACGAAAAGTGTACACACACAACAAGGTAAATGATGTACACAAAGTGTATGAAAATTATGGGCATAATAAGCAAACGCGCCCTGCTTCGGATGTGGCTCACGGCTCGCAATCAGCAATGGTAATGAGCCGGCCGTTATTTACTACTTCTGTACGATCCACCGATAGGGATAACTGCTAACGGATGTCAGGGTGCGGTGCTAGTCTTGGCGAGGAAAATATTTCATTCACTGCTGGCTGTTGGCCTTTATATAGCTTCGTGCCGCCCACCATACAAAAATAGCCAAGGAAGTTAAAATCTTGTTGTATTTTCAATTGGGTTGAATTTTATTTGTTGACAAATGAAATGCTCCCTAATTTGGTTTTAATTAAGGTTGACATTGAATCGAAACTGAGTGTACATCCTAATATATATTGGGCTTCACGAGCATAGAGTAGATTTTTTAAATGGGGCACTGAGCAGCTACCAAATCAGGATAAGCTTTTTCGAGACCAACCTAGACTAGGAAGGCCAAAGGCATTCAGCCGTTCACGCCAATTGAAACGTGAATATAATTGAGCATACACCAAGAGTAATACTTATAGGTAGATATAGAAAAGATAGAATACGCTTTTTGGACATCTCAATACAGTCAAGAAATCCAGGATTTATCCGCCTCAAGTCAGACTGCGCTCAACAGCCGATAACCTTTAGCTATCGTGCCTAGACTCGTTTGGGTTCATTTGGAGTCAAATTGCATCGTGTGAGACTACCATTTCTGTCGTACTGAATGTTATGGGCCATTTCAGAAAATTGAAGCGGTATTCGAAATTTGGTTGACTCTAGTCCAATATTGGATTATGAGCAATTTGTTGACATTATCCCGTTAGTATTTGCACAACTTGTTTGGTTACGAGTATCAATCGTGGTACATCGGTTGTACTGGCCTTGGGGCTTTACCCGTGTAAAGATTTTATTGATTCTACTCTTCAAATATAACTTCACATCTATTTATAAAATCTTAAAACGTAGTTTCTTGATATTTTTAATAATAGTTCTATGTATTTAAGAACATTTGTATTATATATATCGTAGTTTGAGTACCAATAACACACACCTTATTGGGGTTACTGTGCGTGGGGCTTTATTAATTTATTATATTTGTATTTTAGAGGACTACGAATTTATGAAAATTACATAATTATGAAGGAACTCATCAGTCATCATAAAGGATACCTATTCGATATCCTGGTTTACGGTTATTCTTCCAAATCTTTACAGCTTGCAGACCAAAAACATCCTTTTTGCGTTTTATAATTAATATTATTAATAATTACACCATTTTATTGGATACTGTAAAAGAAGGCATTTTCTAAATGAACGAAGCCAAACAAACCTTCAAAATGCTAACAAGAAAAGAGCCGCACATTAAAAGCTGTAATTTTATTTTAATCGGAAGCTTCTATTAAAGTATCGCCGTTATTAATTCTCCTCCTTAATTATTTTTTGTTCATTTCCAGGAAATCCACAATTTCATTCCTTTCAAAAACATGAAAGTGATAGTCACGTTCCGATATACTACGAGCTTAATGAGCTGGCTGCATTTACTCATTGAATATTGAATACGATATGACAAAGACATAATTTATCATTTATCATTTATTTATTTATTGACTAACTTACATTAACAGTACGGATATTATGGTCGTATTTGTCTACGTGACAGCGTGATAAAACGGAGTCCGTCTCTTTCTATCCCGCAGAGTTAAAAAGTGACAGTTGTTTTATCACGTGGATAAATATGGATAAAGCGATCCATAATAGGCAGGTATCAAACATGTAAATTATAAACATAACAAATTATTGTATTACTACTATAATATACTATACTAATACCTAATACTAAATTATGACGGTATTGTCGTGGGTGTGGAGATCGACTCCATATACTGATAATAGTTATAGGTACTTAGTTACTTACCTCTAAATAACAGATCAATTTCTAGTTAGATTTTTTTATTTGTATCCTTTGTGTGAGTCAATCGGTCCTCGCTAGAAATACGGGTTGCTCTTTGTTGGATAGAAGCTATATGTGATGTGTCTAGTAGGTGCATATTACTGATTTGAATAGAATAGAATAGAATAGAAATAATTTTATTCGTGAGCACAAACACAAAATAAAAACTTATACTGAACAGAGAAAACATAAAAAAGAGAGAGTGCCACGAAATGGTCTCACCTCAGCATGTTGCTGGCGACTTCCAGCGCTGATCTTCCGATAAGACCATCCGGTGAAACAATCACGACAGGTAACATGAATAACAAGAAAATTAATATATACAAAAGACAAATATAGTAATAAGAATACAAAAGACAAAGATAGTAACATTCGATAAAGGTCCTGTAGGTAAAGACAATAGCGCAGCCGGGCGGGGCGGACAAAGAAGAGAACCCTTGCATCCATAGAGCCGTGCGTAATGGACAATGGTTTATGGTTTCCGTATTTTTGACAGAGTGTTTGCCAGATGCGTGTAACCATTAAAACAATTAAGTTACGATTTTTTTTTTTGAAAGTAACTTGTTACTTTGTCCGTTTTCTTTTTAGGAAGAAATTTGTTATTGCTCAATGAAATAAATGAACAATATTTTTGTGTTATCGGAATTGTTGAGATTACCCCAACAGAACGGCATCTTGCTTTTATGTGACCGGTATCTTTCCCATGGTATTTATTTCGAGGCGTACACTTAAGTAATAGACTAATATAGTTATGCCTAATGTTGCGAGTGAGTAAAAAACTATGACCAATCCTCCTCACCAATGACCATGCGGACACCAAGCAACACATGGACCCTATAATTACCTACATACTTCTTACTCCCTAATAATGTCCCTATTTCGTGTATTCTAGAAAACTAGTGAAACAGTAAATGTAACTTAGTGTAATGTGAGGAGGTATATTAATTACCAACTATTAGGTATGTATTACCTAGCTAAGTAAGGTAAATGAAGGTCCCACTGCATGTATTTTTCAGCTACTTATTGGCTTTTTGGCCCCAAGCATTGCAAATATTCTATCGTCTTCCTTATAATTAAGTTAAATATGTATACGAATTATTGACTACTTATTCGCTATTTTCCTTATTCTAAATATTCTAGCGTTTTCATAAGTGTTATTTTCAGATAGGTTCAGTTTATTATAGGTGGTAACGTGAATAGTAAAGCGTGAATCTAGACTCAGCTACTTATACTCGCTTTTTGGCCTTATTCTGAATATACATATCCTGGAGGTTTTTAAGGATAAACAGGACTTGCAGGCTTGCAGCCGGCGGATAAATATATTCTACATTAATTGTACAATCTGGTGGGGACCAGTGTGCTGTATTTGGCTTACTCTAGGGTTTTCCTATGTGTGCCTAGTAAACCTAGTCGATATGTTCAGATTATAAATTAGTGTCTTAGTAACTAAGTGGTTTTATGAGGTTGGGGTCGTGTTGTATTCAGCTAGGAACATAGTCGTTACTTGGCCTAATCTAAGGTTCTACTGTTTACCTTTTTGTGAAAATTCTAGTCTTCCTACGTGTGATTGCAAGATACGTTTAGTGGGGTGAGTTAGAAACTTAAAAGTGCTTGAATAATAGTAATTAAAAGTAATGAGGTTCGTTAAGTTTGTGCTGTATACCTATTCAGATACTTATGTAGGTTGCCTACATATGTCGCGTAGGTACTTAGGCTTAGGGCTTGAGCACGTCTAGCCTTTATGAACCTAGTGCTTAAGAATAATAGAGTAGGAACGGTCTCACCAAATTTGACTGTGATGTAGTACGGATACTACGGATACGGATGGAGGTCGCTTGAATCACTGTTGCAGCCGCGATCAAGATCATGCGCTCGTCGCGGTTGGCGTGGACATGGCTCGCACTCACTTAGTTTGACGCACTGGCCCCTGTTTCACCAACGTGACAGGTGCGACGAATTGTAAAATCACTGTTGCTGACGTCACAGGCATCCATGGGCTACGATTACCACTTACCATCGGGCGGGCCGTATTCCTGTTTGCCACCATCATTGTATTATTTAAAAAAACTTTATTATATCGGAATAAAACAGATATTTCTCTTGCTAAGTTTATGACAATTGTCACAAGAAACACTACAATTGTCACGAAATTCCGACATATAACTCATTACCTGTCAAGAATTACCTACAATTCTTCTAAATCTTTGACAATTGTCAGAAACTTCGCAGGAGAAATATCTGTTTTTTTCCGATATAATAAAGTTTTTTTAAATAATACAATGATGGTGGCAAACAGGAATACGGCCCGCCCGATGGTAAGTGGTAATCGTAGCCCATGGATGCGTGTGACGTCAGCAACAATGGTTTTACAATTCGTCGCACCTGTCACGTTGGTGAAACAGGGGCCTGGTAGGCGGAAAAATTATATGACCGGGTTTCACTGATATATAAACTTATAAACACTGTCCTGTCTCGAATGGTTGAAATTTGGAATTAGGTAAGTAAGAACGCGTCGCGAGAGCTTTGGTTAGCGCGCGTCGGTACTAAAGCAGGCCACTGACGAGCCTTCCAAATGGATGCCGTTACAATGGATTCATCCAAATGGACGGCATCCTAATATTAAACATTGTACGTTTTTGACATTCACGGACCGATTTTGGATTGCAGCCACGCTATTTGGACTGTTGGAAGGCTCGTCAGTGGCCACCTTTAGATGTTTGTGCCGCGATTGCACAAGCATCTGGCGATGGGTGACTATTGTTCGATGGGATTTTAACGCGTTTATGAGACTCCTTTGTTTGACCCGGGCACGTCCGTTCACCACCGCGTCCCAAACGAAACTCCTCCAAAATACTCAGGCTCTGGGAGTAGAAAATTAAGATTAAGTAAAATCTTCTAAATATTTATGTACTACCAACATTGCTTTTATTTTCGAGTAAGGTGCAGCAGGACAATTTCGACTGCGGGGTAATTTCAACTAATCGAAATATCTTCCATGTTTTACATTATTAGCTAGAGTCACACACAACACATCTTTTTCGCTATCTGTACGTATATGGCCTAGTTAATAATGTAAAACATGGATTGGCTCCTCTACACGATGGGCCAACGCCTTTTAGTTTTTTATTTTTATTTTTTTATTATGAATGGGCTTACTCATGGCCACAGACTAACCGAGGCGTAGACGTGGCCTACGATGGAGCGAGCTCGCCCAATATTATATTAGGTGTTATAGTTTTATTAGTTAGAGGGAGCAAGTGATATTGCTATCTCATTCTACCGCATGGCTGTGTGTGCGCATGGAGTGGCCGGCGCTGGCCCATCGTATAAAGGAGCCAAAAGATATTTTTAATAGTTGAAATTATCCCGCAGTCGAAATTGCCCCGCTGGACCTTATTTGTTTTTTCTCCTACCTACATGTTCATGGCATAGACGTCGTAATAATAAAAAGCCTCATTTATCGGCTGTTTATGAATTTCACTTTACCGACGTACGTCGTATGAATAATAAATAATTGTCCCACTGCTGGGCACAGCCTCGCAGGCGCGAGAGGGTTTGAGCTAGCCCCCACGCTGGCCCTATGCGGATTGGGGCCACGGACCGACACACATGATACACATTTGAATTTGTTCACAGGTGTAAGAATAAGAATAAGGTGTACGATGTTTGTCAATTAGCAGTACCTATCTACCAAATTTCATCTAACCGGTTCAGCAGTTTAAGCGTGAGGAGGTAACAGACAAACAGACAGACACACTTTTATAATACATACTTTATTATGGTTAAAGAAATTGAAGGCCGAAGTTACATGTGTGTATTTTGTATGGGATTTTTTTGACTAATTGAAATTTAACGCAGTATAGATAATACATAATTATCGTTTTAATTAAATCATTATTAAATGAATAATAATTACTAGGATTCTTTTTATTAAGTAAAAAAATGATATGTAGAACAGTTATTGATCACAGCCAAATGTTGTATTGTTTTTTTATTATTCATACATTATAGGGTAATAAATCAATTACTGGCCACTGTTTAATAACTGGCCAAGTGGCAACCTTACACTAAAAATGAATTCTATTTACCTATAAACAGAATTCCTTTTAGTATAAGGTTGCTAGTTATTGAAGGGTGGCCAGTTATTCACGATTTACCCTATCGGCTCTATATTATATACATTTAAAACTGATCGTGAAAATTCCAACCATTGAATGGCAAGTGGAAGATCATTAGAACAGGCGAACTGAAGCGAAAAGAGATAATGAAGCAAACATTTTATACGTAAAAATAAATTTATTTTGCCTTAAATAATATGTATCATTATAAACTGAAACTAGTTCGTGAATGTGACATGTCGAAATAAGTGAAAATATAAGTCGGTATTTACATTTTAGCATATAGTGACATTTAAGAACCTAATTAAAATTTGTAGATATATTACTAAAGTTTATTTGAAACACAACTGATTTCATGGAACATATCGTTTTATAATTGAGATAACAAAATTGGTCTCAATAAATCAAAGTAAAACAATTTGTCGTACTTTCTCATATGAATAATAGTTCAAAGTAAAATTGATATTTATTACAACGAACTCAGCCTTTCTATGATCTTGACATTTATTTAACAACGATAAATAAAGGCCATACATTTTGTATTCACTTTCAACTTGACTCCAATGTTCTTTACGAGTACAATACAACACCAAGTTACGGTTTAAAAGTTTTTTTTTATAAATTGTAACTTAAACAACCCCACGAGTCTCATATTTTCTTTGTAAGCACTACCAATGTAATTAAATTAAAATTATTGTAATAACTACCATGATAATGAGGAATGAGATTATCACTTACTTTTGATTAATACAATTATCAAAAATACAAAAGTTGAGATTGTATTAATCGGTAATAAATTTTATCTTTCGTCCATGCTCTCGCTTGTGTCACCGTTACTAAGGATACTATTCAATATCTTATCCTCTTCATCAGCCGAAATGTCATGGCTTTCTAAAACTTCATTAAGAACATTGTCGTGATTATCCGTTGCTTCACTATCAATTTGACTCTTTTCTTCAACTTCAGAATCAAGTTCACTCACTTCTTCTTCTTCTAAAACTTCCTCATGTATACTTTCCTCCTCCATTGCCGAATTTGTTACTTCTTCTTGTATACTGTCTTCCTCCATTGCCGAATTTGTAACTTCATTCAGTTCTTCTACCTCGGATACCTCTTGAACGCTGTCTTCCTCCACTTCAGGGATTTTTGGTGGCAACGTAATTTTATTTTCTATCACATTCGATTCAGTTCCATTAGGGATGTTTTCAGTTGGTCCTGTACCATTGGTTAAAGGCCCTTGGCTGTTGGTGTTTTGACTCTCTTTTAGAATATCGCTTTGTAATTTATCTTTCGCGTTGTCTACTATTTGCTGGGCTGTTGATTGGATACTATCTAGAACAACGTCCTTTTGGGTTCTAATCATGGGCTGTACGGGGAACTTATCTCTGGAAAATAATATTTTATTATTACAACATATTCGATGAATACGAAGGTATCATATTTTAATTTCACCAAGAATTACCTGTGTTTACCTTCGTACTTGCTTGGCACCATAAAACAATTGGATTCTCTGTAAATTATTCTTCTTTTGCTGACCCATGGCCATTGTAAACTCCAATAAGAACTCTGAAATTAAATTAAATAAGTGTAATCAGCTTTGAATGATTCATAAAAATCATAAATAATTTAAATGATTACTTAAAGTAAATCTTACCACTTTGGCATGAACTTGTCTTTTACGTGCCCTTTCCTCTTCTTTTCTTCTTTCTTCTTCACTGTCGTAGCCCGTGTCCTAAAAATTAACAATAAACATTAATTATCAATTTCACCATATTAATAACAATAATCATTAGCACTTCGTTGTAAATAAGTTCATAATTAACTACTTGGTGCTCGTATTTTATTTACATACTAGATCATTATCAGTAGGTAATTGATTGGTATATTAAATATTCTTATACGAGTGGGCTATAAAGCATTGGGCTATTAAATAATATTGCATTGTTATAGATATTTCCTTCTTACCAAAGGATCCTCGTAACAGTAATAAGCATCCTCCTCGTCATCAGGTCTGAAATAGAAAAATAAAATGACGTTTAATATTTTAGTATTACGACGACAGACGATTTTACTGAATATCATATCAAGTATATTCAGTTATAATCAAGTTTATTATGGATGTTAAATCGTTTTCATTGCTGTAGTTTAAAAATGTATGAAATATCTACATCCATTTGCACATTTGAGTTTTTATGAATTACTTTTGTTACGAATACAATATTTTTTTATATTCTTTTGTAAAGTTTGTTAGTTTGGCTTTAGCTGCCTACTTACGATGTGACGGCTATCTTGAGATGTATTCCGGACTCGATGATGATGGCGTGCGCCTCTTGGATGCTGAGGGTGGTGTCGATGTCGTTGATGCTTAGGAGCTTGTCACCAGGACGGATGCCTGTCTTCTCCGCTCTGCTATTGGTTTCTTGTGTAAAGTTTGTTCATTTGGCTATCACGCTGGTAGCAGTAGAGTTGCATCGTCCCCAGGCTGCGGTAACTACCTACCTATTTAAAGGCTGGTACAGGTCTGGTCTGCTATCAAAGCTTGTGAGAAGGACTTACGATGTGACGGCTATCTTGAGATGTATCCCGGACTCGATTATGATGGCGTGTGCCTCTTGGATGCTGAGAGTGGATGTGTCGATGTCATTTGCTCAGAAACTTATCACCAAGACAGATACCTGTCTTCTCCGCTCTGTTATTAGTTTCTTCTATAAAGTTTGTTCATTTGGGTATCACGCTGGTAGCAGTAGAGTTGCATTGCCCCCATGCTGCGGTAACTACTAGGCTCTGCCATCAAAGCTTGGGAAGGACTTACGATGTAACGGCTATCTTGAGATGTATCCCGGACTCGATGATAATGGCGTGCGCCTCTTGGATGCTGAGGGTGGAGGTGTCGATGTCGTTGATGCGTAGGAGCTTGTCACCGGGACGGATGCCTGCCTTCTCCGCTCTGCTGTCAGGTTTCACCTGTGACGTTCAGATGAAGTGCATAATTATTTTCCATCGTTTTTTCAAGGACGCGTACGAACGTGTCTTGCTATTTCAGTCTCTCTCGGTACAAAAAGTACTGACAAATACGAACGTTTCCAAGAAAATACGATGGAAAACAATTATGCCATACATATGTAAACAGCATACCTAATTTAATAAAGTATTATAAATTTTATGTTGTACTAAATACATAAAGTTTGAGGTTACACTTAATGGTGTATCTGTATATTTATTTAGCTTAACGTTATGACCAGTCATGACATGATCTCATGATATAATTGAAATTTCCCATAAAATAATTATTTAAAAATTTTACCAAATATTTTAGTAGTCAAATTGAAAGCTAAAACCGTTTTTCCTTCTATAATCCAAATGCAATGCATACGTAATGCATAAAACTACTTCTATCATTAAATCAATGCAATGAATACTAAAACTACACTCTACATAATTTTTAATGAAATGTCCAGCCATTTTATAATTTTCGAACATAATTGTTAGAGTAATTTATACTCGAACAAAGAGCGTCCAGTTGATATAACTAATTATGTGAGAATCCTTGCAATAGCGTTTAAACGAAACGTCTGTACCATTCTGAAATTAATTAAAAAGTTAAAGTTCTAATTAAATTAGAATGAAAACAAATAACCGACACTCATCTGGTCTCAGTCAAACCTTGTCAAAACCAACAAATCAGCTCTTAGACATACTCATTCAACAGGCATGTCTCTAGGTCATTAGGTAATAAGTAATAAAAGCTCGCATTCTAATTACTAAACCAATATTTTCTGGCCTAGAATAATGTGTATGACTAATCGCAAGACGGTTCAAGTAATTTTGTTATTGCTTCGTCTACTCTTCAACGAGGTTAATCTCGAAATTCTTTATCTCTAGTGGACTTCATAAGATCTAGTTAGGTAGGTATCTTTGGACCATAGAAAAATTACTGGCGACAATAACCCTTAGAGCTATTTTTATGGACACTAGGGACTAAATATCAGTAGACAGAAAAAGAAAAAAACAGAAACAATTCGAAGAAGAGTTTTAGAAATTACCGTTTGTGTCTTACATATTTTGTTTTATCTTTCATTAAATAAAAAATAACTTTCAATAATCATTTTAAAAGTAGTTTTGATACAGGATTTTCTTGCGAAATTCAAGCCCTAAATCACTCCCTATTTCGTACGTTCATTTTTACCAACCAACTTTATGCGGCTGTATTGGATGTCTGATTGTCGATATAACTTAAACAATATGAATACCTGATTATGAAAGAAAGAACTTACGGCAACAACTCTCAAAGGCGTCTTGTAAAAGGATCCACCAGCGAGATCGAAGCCCCAGATCGCATCTTCAAAGCTGACGCGCTCGTGGATACCCTCGTTTTTGGACTGCCAGCTTGGCTTTTGTACCTCACCAGCCAGTATGGCCGCCTCCGAGGCCTTCAGCTTGGTGCGGCGCATATCGATCGCCATGTTTTCTGAGGGCATGCCCTGAAAAAATAAGATTTTTATCATTCTCTATGATTTAAGGATGACTACGGTAGACAGTGCCAGGGCCGAGGCGTGCAATATCTCATTTTCTATGATGGCTGATCGGTGATAACATGTTGTTTTCCATAGAAAACGAAGCGCCGGAGGCTCCGGCCCGGTCCCGGCCCGGTCTAGCGTCAGTAATCCTTTATGTCGCACTACTTATACATTGGTTTCCTTTGGTTTCTAAGCAAATTCAATCACACGCCTCGCGCCTGCCCCGCAATAACGGAGCTTATTACGTCGAAGGGCGCTGTCAATTGACGGAAACAGGTCAAGAGTGACACGCTGGTAAACAGATTTAATGAGAATATTTTGTTTTATATATACGCATTGGTTTTTCATTACTATGTCTGTAGGGTCAAGGAGGTAACAGCGGCTCGGTAGAAAAAGGCCGGGTACAGTGGCTCATTCAACCTAATATCAACAGGAGAGAGGCGATGTTTGGGCTGGATGGTTTGAGCTTATACGTGAGTGACCCGTTTTTAATATACATATATTATTTAATATGACTGAGCCACTGTTTCAGCTGAGCCACTGTTTCCGCCTTGACCCTATACAAATACAAACTAACCCTACGTTTCTAATCCAGCATTTAAACTAGAGCAATTTAACAATTTGGCACATAAATATATTTAAAATAAATATGACATTGATGCATAAAAGCGGTCTGTTTACAGTTTGTATCTGCGGCGCCCCATACGGAAAGTTTTGCGTGATATTCCCTATTATTTTTTGGAGGCAAGATTTGTTATATCTTGTTACATTATAATTAATTATTGGTACCTATTTTAATATAAATATTATGGGTACATAAAAAACAATACCGAAGTAATCCCATAAACAAAGTTGTGTACGGAACACTAAAAAAAATGTACGTAGTTTAATTTCTCTCTGTTTCAGGTTTCGCTATATGTATGTAAAATAATGTTGTTATTTCTACCTCCACTTTGTCAAAATAAAATGACTGCGGGTAATTGGTTTTCCTTACGCTCTGAGTGCCATCATTGATTTACCTACCTTATACAGGATGGCCAAAAAATAGGTGCATTCCCGATGCCAGGGAGGTTTTGGGATTATACTGAGCAACTTGTACTATGAAACCAACCCCGAAATCGCGAAATAAAATTTGAGTGTGTCATACATTTTGACTGGTCCTTTTTCTATGGGATGGTACATTTTTTTTCGTGTTTTCGTGGTTAGTCCCAAAAAAGTAAAAGTTGCTCAGTATAATCCCAAAATCTACCTGGCAACGGGAATGCACTTATTTTTTGGCCACCGTGTATATTACTTCGGAAAGACGGGCCCTACGGACGAAACGAAGTTGGCCAGTACCTACATTGGCGTCAAATCGCATTGTGTGCAACCAATGCGAGCCAGTCGTGCAGTCTAACGCAACTAGTAAAAACCGGGCAAGTGCGAGTCGGCCTCGCGCACGAAGGGTTCCGTACCATAATGCAAAAAAAGGCAAAAAAAACGGTCACCCATCCAAGTACTGACCCCGCCCGACGTTGCTTAACTTCGGTCAAAAATCACGTTTGTTGTATGGGAGCCCCACTTAAATCTTTATTTTATTCTGTTTTTAGTGTTTTTTGTTATAGCGGCAACAGAAATACATCATCTGTGACATTGCTGTGACAGACGGACGGACGGACGGACAGCAGAGTCTTAGTAATAGGGTCCCGTTTTACCCTTTGGGTACGGAACCCTAAAAAGTAATTAAATAACTTATAAATTTAAAACTTTTTTTATTTCACATATTATAAACTTTTTATTTTACATTACAGAATTTTACGACTTATATTTTACGCTTTCCAACCAAGCGTGATTTGGTTAAGTACTGATTTCTATTTTTTTTTGACACTTGTATATATGTATAATGTATATATATATGTATATTGTATGTAATATATGTTTAGTATTTATGTATGTAGTATGTATTTTATTTTATAATATTATTTATGTATTTTATTTGCTTTTGGACATTTTGGTTAGTTACTTTTAAAACATTACTGTGCATTCCGTAAGTTTGTCTATCTAATTTGCATTCTCCCCTCATCAACTCGAAGGTTAGCTGGAAGAGATCCCTTACAGGGATAAGTTCGCCTTTGTACCTATATTTCTGTAAATATTATGAAAACCTGTGTTGTGTACAATAAAGTGATTACTACTACTACTACTACTTTACGGTACGTACGTATATTTGTATTTTAAAAGACTGTCTTATGTATTCGTTTGAGTAGTTTACAACCAAGATAAGAAAAAAAATTGATTTAAAACACAAAATAAATTCATTGCTTAAATAGGTATGAAGATAATATTAGTTAGTAGGTATTCAGTAATTTGACATGACCATGTTAAAAGAAATTCTTATAATAGACTACTCCACACTGTCACATAACAAAGGATTCAGGATAGCGTTACATTTCTTAATTAAAGTAAATAACATCCTTTGTCCTCTGGGAAATTAGAACTCCCATCTCGATTCAGCCCGACGTATCGTCACTTTATCTGACGAGACAGTCGAATTGAAGAATGAGCGTATTAGGCGCCTTTAATCTCCTTAATATGTATTTGTGCGTTGCTACTAATCTTAAGGAGATTAAAGCGCATCTTATCTAAATAATCCGAGAAAATACGAGTAAAACAAAATCAGTACGAATGTATATTGTTAAACGTTACATTAATACCGGACGAGTTCGCGCGTAAGGTCGAGGCGGAAACCGCCACCGCCACCATAATAATCAGTGATCGTACATTTTCCAGCATTTTTGGTGCAGCAGAGTGGTGTTAACGGAATTGGTATAGATAATTTCAACTGAAATGGTAACACCACTCCGCTGCACCAAATCGATTCGCGTGGTATTAACGGAATTGGTATAGATAATTTCAACTGAAATGGTAAATTAAGGTTAATATCAACGTAATAAACGCTAATTAATCATTAGGGTTGAAATTATTTATACCAATTCCGTTAACAACACTTCGTGCACCAAAAACGCTGGAAAATGTACGATCACTGGTGATAATATTATAGCGGACAGCAGAGTCTTAGTAATAGGGTCCCGTTTTACCCTTTGGGTACGGAACCCTAAAAAGTAATTAAATAACTTATAAATTTAAAACTTTTTTTATTTCACATATTATAAACTTTTTATTTTACATTACAGAATTTTACGACTTATATTTTACGCTTTCCAACCAAGCGTGATTTGGTTAAGTACTGATTTCTATTTTTTTTTGACACTTGTATATATGTATATATATATATATATATTGTATGTAATATATGTTTAGTATTTATGTATGTAGTATGTATTTTATTTTATAATATTATTTATGTATTTTATTTGCTTTTGGACATTTTGGTTAGTTACTTTTAAAACATTACTGTGCATTCCGTAAGTTTGTCTATCTAATTTGCATTCTCCCCTCATCAACTCGAAGGTTAGCTGGAAGAGATCCCTTACAGGGATAAGTTCGCCTTTGTACCTATATTTCTGTAAATATTATGAAAACCTGTGTTGTGTACAATAAAGTGATTACTACTACTACTACTACTTTACGGTACGTACGTATATTTGTATTTTAAAAGACTGTCTTATGTATTCGTTTGAGTAGTTTACAACCAAGATAAGAAAAAAAATTGATTTAAAACACAAAATAAATTAATTGCTTAAATAGGTATGAAGATAATATTAGTTAGTAGGTATTCAGTAATTTGACATGACCATGTTAAAAGAAATTCTTATAATAGACTACTCCACACTGTCACATAACAAAGGATTCAGGATAGCGTTACATTTCTTAATTAAAGTAAATAACATCCTTTGTCCTCTGGGAAATTAGAACTCCCATCTCGATTCAGCCCGACGTATCGTCACTTTATCTGACGAGACAGTCGAATTGAAGAATGAGCGTATTAGGCGCCTTTAATCTCCTTAATATGTATTTGTGCGTTGCTACTAATCTTAAGGAGATTAAAGCGCATCTTATCTAAATAATCCGAGAAAATACGAGTAAAACAAAATCAGTACGAATGTATATTGTTAAACGTTACATTAATACCGGACGAGTTCGCGCGTAAGGTCGAGGCGGAAACCGCCACCGCCACCATAATAATCAGTGATCGTACATTTTCCAGCATTTTTGGTGCAGCAGAGTGGTGTTAACGGAATTGGTATAGATAATTTCAACTGAAATGGTAACACCACTCCGCTGCACCAAATCGATTCGCGTGGTATTAACGGAATTGGTATAGATAATTTCAACTGAAATGGTAAATTAAGGTTAATATCAACGTAATAAACGCTAATTAATCATTAGGGTTGAAATTATTTATACCAATTCCGTTAACAACACTTCGTGCACCAAAAACGCTGGAAAATGTACGATCACTGGTGATAATATGATAGCGGACAGCAGAGTCTTAGTAATAGGGTCCCGTTTTACCCTTTGGGTACGGAACCCTAAAAAGTAATTAAATAACTTATAAATTTAAAACTTTTTTTATTTCACATATTATAAACTTTTTATTTTACATTACAGAATTTTACGACTTATATTTTACGCTTTCCAACCAAGCGTGATTTGGTTAAGTACTGATTTCTATTTTTTTTTGACACTTGTATATATGTATATATATATATATATATATATATATATATATATATATATATATATATATATATATATATATATATATATATATATATATATATATTGTATGTAATATATGTTTAGTATTTATGTATGTAGTATGTATTTTATTTTATAATATTATTTATGTATTTTATTTGCTTTTGGACATTTTGGTTAGTTACTTTTAAAACATTACTGTGCATTCCGTAAGTTTGTCTATCTAATTTGCATTCTCCCCTCATCAACTCGAAGGTTAGCTGGAAGAGATCCCTTACAGGGATAAGTTCGCCTTTGTACCTATATTTCTGTAAATATTATGAAAACCTGTGTTGTGTACAATAAAGTGATTACTACTACTACTACTACTTTACGGTACGTACGTATATTTGTATTTTAAAAGACTGTCTTATGTATTCGTTTGAGTAGTTTACAACCAAGATAAGAAAAAAAATTGATTTAAAACACAAAATAAATTCATTGCTTAAATAGGTATGAAGATAATATTAGTTAGTAGGTATTCAGTAATTTGACATGACCATGTTAAAAGAAATTCTTATAATAGACTACTCCACACTGTCACATAACAAAGGATTCAGGATAGCGTTACATTTCTTAATTAAAGTAAATAACATCCTTTGTCCTCTGGGAAATTAGAACTCCCATCTCGATTCAGCCCGACGTATCGTCACTTTATCTGACGAGACAGTCGAATTGAAGAATGAGCGTATTAGGCGCCTTTAATCTCCTTAATATGTATTTGTGCGTTGCTACTAATCTTAAGGAGATTAAAGCGCATCTTATCTAAATAATCCGAGAAAATACGAGTAAAACAAAATCAGTACGAATGTATATTGTTAAACGTTACATTAATACCGGACGAGTTCGCGCGTAAGGTCGAGGCGGAAACCGCCACCGCCACCATAATAATCAGTGATCGTACATTTTCCAGCATTTTTGGTGCAGCAGAGTGGTGTTAACGGAATTGGTATAGATAATTTCAACTGAAATGGTAACACCACTCCGCTGCACCAAATCGATTCGCGTGGTATTAACGGAATTGGTATAGATAATTTCAACTGAAATGGTAAATTAAGGTTAATATCAACGTAATAAACGCTAATTAATCATTAGGGTTGAAATTATTTATACCAATTCCGTTAACAACACTTCGTGCACCAAAAACGCTGGAAAATGTACGATCACTGGTGATAATATTATACCGGCGCTATGCTACGTAAGCGCCAGCCGCCATAAGGTACCTTTTGCCGTGGAACGTCACATATCTTTACTATTTCTTATCTAGTGAATCTCTAATTCATTTCCCGAATCGCGCCGTGTGTCGT
The DNA here is from genome assembly GCF_963556715.1 of Cydia fagiglandana. NCBI lineage: Eukaryota > Metazoa > Arthropoda > Insecta > Lepidoptera > Tortricidae > Cydia > Cydia fagiglandana. The sequence goes on from NC_085940.1 coordinate 13,237,302, forward strand.
CTCCATATACTAGTTTTTAGACGCAGAATGCTCTATGGCGAGGAAGTAACTGCCTCATCTACTTTATTTTTTGTAAGTGAATACCATTGCGATGTCGTAAAGATAAATGACACATGAAATTATCCTCACATTTTGTTTAATGGTAACATTCCATTTCTAACCGCAGCTGCACTACCGGTACTGAACGCGTCGCTGTCATTGTCAATTTCCATAGTAAAATGAACAGTAATGCAGCTGTGGTTGGAAATGGACTGTCACCTTAAGTGTTTTCACCGTTTAAGGATGACTCACGCTAGGCCGGGCCGGGCCCGGGTCAAGGCGTCCGACATGTTATTTTCTATGACGGCTGATCGGTGAGCACGTGGTCCATGGAAAACGAAGCGCCGGAAGCTCCGGCCCGGTCTAGCGTGAGTTATCCTTTAATGTTGTAATGTTTTGATAGGTAAGACGATTTTCCTCTGGCAAGTCTGCCACTTAAGAGTAAATGAAAGAAAAATATTAGCAATTGACCCCAATTTTGTTGTTCATGTATTTCCCGGAAGGCTCTTTGATGAAAATATCAAAGGAGCTACGTTTTGGAATGTTGACATTAATTAATAAAGTTCGTAAATGAGCAACAATAAACTTTTGTATAGGTGCTAGGTTAATGCCGAACCCAAACATTTTGGGAGATGACTGGAACAGTTATTTGAACTTACCCATAATTTGTAGACTGTGGGCCCGATTCGGATTTTGAAATAGATATCTATTAGATATCTTTTAGACATCACCAAGATACGATAACGATATGTTTAAGATCTAACCATCACCAAGATACGATAACGGTATGTTTAAAACCTAAGGCTTGGTGTTGGTGTCGGTCTTGCGCTGTCCAACACAACACGACTCACGACAGATTGGGCCCGATTCGGATTATGAAATAGACATCTATTAAACATAAATCAATTTTTTAATTTTTTTAACAAGCAGATACGTCTGCGAGCGATATTCCAAATTTTATATTAGGAAAAAATGGAAAAATTTACGCTTCCGGCAGGACTTGAACCCGCATCCTCCACAATCCGTGTGTTGCTCTTAACCAATTGAGCTACGGAAGCCTATCAGGACATCGGACCTACTTTTATAAATAGGTGCAAAGGTATAATGAGTTTCTGCTATTAGACATCTTTTAGACGTCACCAAGATACGATAACGATATGTTTAAGATCTTACCTGTCAAATTTGACATTTGCGCGATTCTGGAGATACTCTTGAACGATTTCCACAGGATATGACAGATCCAATTCATATCTAATAGATATCTTACTCTATCTAACGTAAAAGTGATATTGGCTGCCCGAATTGCGCTGCAAAAGACAACTAGTTGATATCTAAACTATAACGTATCTAGAATAGATCTAGTACGTGTCGTCTCTTGTGAATATCTTGAAGTTCGAATACGGCAGTGTACGTCAATTTTGGACTGTTATGCAGCCTAAACTAGCGGTTTATCTGCGATCTAGTAGTGGTGACAAAGGGATTTGTAGGTATCAAAAGATACAGCTATGACATTTGTGGAATCAGTCACGTTTTCACATGACTTTTTTCCTCAAAATATAATTTTAACTAGTGTGGTACCAAGCCACGCCAAGCCAAGAAAGTGGTCTACCACTTTTCGACTCTATCATCTGATTGATAGAGTCGAAAAGTGGTAGACCACTTTCTTGGCTGACTGTACCAACTACCAACACATTTCAACGTCATAAAATGCAAAGATATAATGAGTTTCTGCTTTTAATAATAAAGAAAAACAATGAAAAAAAACATGTTAGTCATAAAATCTGATCCGCTCCAAGAAGGTGAGTCCCAGCTTTCTTTATAAAATATAGTCAGTTAAGTATCGGTCAATAAGTATTGATAGAGACTGAAACAATCTAGTTCCACGACGTTCCACCTAGTTTTCCAATTTATGACTTTTCAAAAATATATTAGGTACGACTCGTACATACGAATATAATATACAATTTCGCTTGACTCAGGACATTGTTTATAGGTAGGTATATGTATAATTTGTACATTGTTAATAAGATTGTTTGTACCTTACTAGATGTATAGACTTGCAAGGAAATTTCAAGTTTTTATCTTTAATTTTAATGAATTAGGTATCTATTAAGACCTAATACAGGACCTGGAACCAATACCAATGCAATATAAATAAGAGCGTATCGATCATATTTCCATAGCAAATGTCAACTAATCCAAATTCATACAGTAAGAAAAAGACGAGTGGTCTATTTCGCGCGCGAGCTACTGTCGCTGCGCACTTGTTCTAGGAATGCAAAAAAAAAAACAAATACGTATGAAACTAAAAAAATTCACTTCAACTGTTTTTCTACTACTTTTATAAATAGGTACAACTTGATTGGATTCGGTCACTTATACCAGTTGAATCAGGAAAGTTTTAATTTAAAAACAAAGATAACTTTATGGCTGCTAATATTGCATTGTTTTTACTTCTAAGAAAGCAGAATTCAAATTTAATCAAACAATATTGAGAAGCCGCTAAAAGTCAAGCTCCCTTGGTTTGAAAACTCAATGGATTAAATAAACAACCCAATCTTAAGTCTAAATCTTAAAATGTTAAATAGAAGTCATTTCACGGTTACCTTACCTATAAAACAATAATAAGAAATAAGGAAAACAAAACATAACATATTAAAGGTAAAAACAATGAAATTATATCGCGGTAGCCCGTTTGTGTAAAATATGTAATGTTCATAACATAACTTGCCTAGTATCGCAATGTGATTTCACTTTGACTTTGTATTGAAAGGGCATCGTCACAGACAACTCGAGTTTAAGTGATAATATGTTTTAGACGGAAATTATAAAATACCTACTTAAATTAAATATGCATTAGTTATATTAAAAATTTAAGCAATATCCATATAAATCGGACATCGCTGGCAGTAAGAAGAGGTCCAGCGCAGTCTAGACCTAGTCTATGGAAAGGCTCAAATGTCACTCCCCACCACTAACCTTCGCAGTTCCAGGCACAGGTAATGATCACTCAATATGGGGTTCGGCGGTCGACTGATCCAATTATCTGTGATTGAGGTCGACGTGGGCGTGCTTAGTGCCAATTCGTCTTGACTGATCATTTGGCAATGTTGGACGGCGGCACAGTGGAGATAGCCGATAATTAAACTTCGGTTAACACGCTCAGGGTTCACAACATGTGAACTTACAGTCAGCTTCAAATGTGGTTGTTAGAACAACGCATAAAGGTGTTTGTATCCTGCAGTAGTTTTCACTTGTGTTGATGCGTAGTTTTAACCACTTCTATTGCAGCTGACTGTACCTGTAATGATTCCAATGGTATTATGGCAATAGATATAATTGCTTCACTATCGATTAATGTAGACACAATATCAACAATTACTCTGCTTTATAATTTATGCCATCCACGAAGACATTCTAATAGAGACTGCAGCTGCGCGGATAATATCAGTATCGGCCTCAATATCCGATCTAATATCCCGTCGAGTAACGAGGTAGGTTCATGTTTGATCGACTAAAGAAAACCCTGCATTAAGTCACTAAGCTGTAAATGTCCACTTCGACATTGATACATCCGGACTAGCTCAGTTAGATAACCCTCTTTTATTAACATAGGTAGTTAGACAAAGACGGGTAGTCTATCTCGCCGCGAGATACTGTCGTAGCAATCATGTGCTAGGCCTACAGGATCAGGTAACGTGGACAAGTGCTTAGTGAAGTATTCTCAGTGACTGTTCACTAAAAACTGGGTCTTGGTCTGTTTCTGCTTTAAGTAATGTGTTTATTGAAAATAAGTCAAATATAAACTTGTATGTAGCAACTGACTTGCTCTTAACCAAGAGATTACATAAGTTAGCCGCACGTTAAGCTAAGTTTAATATCCCTACAACTGGCCCCGATCAGCGAGCATGAATGGAAGCGACAAGTGACATCGCGCCAAGGCTGAAAGTGCGTACAGCTCCACGCAACTTAGATTCTGGTGCTGAAGTTCTTATAAACAATGGAGTAGGGACCGTTATTGCTTGTTTTATCACGATATTTTAATGGTTTTACATCTGGCTAGGGCAGTGATGTGCCATGCACGTTGCGATTACGAAGCGAAATCTTTGGGTACGCTTATACTCGTATACATGGGTGAGTACCTTCAAAGGGTCCCACTTTGCTCCCGTGGGTAATTCTTATGGCGCCTGTAATACGGACAATTGGGCATCAAATAAAAAATCTTAACTTTATTATTTTTAACTAAGATTTAATCTCCAATACTTAGTCATACATTTTGAGTTGTGTCCACGTGTCTGCTGTAACCTTATCGGTAAAAAATACAGCAATCTTAAATTCTACGTCTGTTTTCTGTCTACAGAGAATTCTTCGTGTCGACAGTCGACACTATGTAATGTAATATTTCCTAGGTTGCCTCTGATTTCGGGGCGACAGTTAAGTAGAGGTATGAGTTATGAATAAGGCAAAAGTTGATATTGCCTAGATATGGCCCTTTTACGCACGTGTAGCCAATCTACAAGTAGGGACCAATATACTCGTATTACCTATCAAGTATTACACAAAAGTATCTGTTGATAACCCTTTTAAAATAGACAATAGACTACGAATACTTCGAGAAAAGCTTCGACAAATGATTGAAAAGTAAACACTTCTATATGGGTTTAATAGGAGGGGCTGAAAGTTAGTGAATCTAGTGTAACAAGAAGCAGTTTAAAATCACGTACTATCTCTACTTTACCTAAACTGTAAATGATGCTTTAGAGTTCATTATACCTATACATATACCTAAACGAAATATTCAACGATAAAATTCGTGTCGTAGCAAAAGCGTCGTATTCAGGTACTCCACAGAAAAGGGTATTCGTAATTTACATTTTAGGTCCATTCCTCCGTGCCTAAAATGTTCGTTTAATTATTTCTCGAGTGTGTACGAGACCTAGACCTACCTCAGCCTACCTGACTATATTTGTATCTACATCCTGTCTTAAGACTATTATGTCATGTCAGAGAAACATTAAATATTCATTCTATTTAGATGAATATCCTATAAATTTATACCATATGTGAAACTGCCTTATTATTGGCCTGTTAAGATTCACTTTCGCCTGAATCATCGATCCGTCAACGCACACTACATTTCAGTCTATTATGTCACCTGTGCAAACAAAACGATGCGCTCGAACAAATCGAGAACTAGGGCTATGTCTAGCAGCGTTGTTTGATCAGTATCGTAGTGTGAGGTTTGACGATAGCAAATGTAACATTGCTCTGTATTTATCTTTGAAGCATGTGACCGCCCACCTGTAAGCAGTGAGCCAAGTTATCCGATCTACTTTTACTCGGTGATTAATCCAATCAAATGTCAGGTTCGATATGTGGGCTATTTCCTTCCTAAGTTGTGTAGGTGAGGCTTACTCACAACTTGGTGCCATAATAAATCACGAGTTGACTATTTACGCATTGTTCAGTGGCACGTATTAGACAGTTTGGTATGTGAATAAATTATATTCTACCTAGATTTGTTGTCATTTTCATTCATAATAGGTAGGCATCTAGAAATGTTTAGTTATTAAATATTTGAGTTGACCAACTGTTCATACTTATGTTAAAAACAGTAACTGTTTTATTTCTCACGCAACACAGAAAATAGGTGCGGCGGTTTCGTTTTAAGAACGTTCTACTTCCAAACCGATATTCATACGTTCGAATAGGCCTATGAAATTCACGAAACATATGTATCTTTATTATGTATATATAGGCCTACGAAAAAAAAAGATATAAGAACTTATCAAAAAAATAAAGAAAGAAAGGATTGTACAGGTTTTTAAAAGGTCGGCAACGCGCATGTAACACCTGGAGTTACAGACGTCCATAGGCTACGGTGACTGCTTACCATCAGGCGGGCCGTATGCTTGTTTCCCACCGATGTGGTATAAAAAAAACATCATTATTTATTAGTAGTTCTTTAAAAAGGAAAACTGCCTACGAGTTATTTTATTTATAGGGTTACCTGCATAATTTAAGGCCTTCAATTTAGTGGGGACATATCAGTAGTTCACGCAGACCCTTGGCCCTTGGGGGAAATGGCCCTTGAACTCTTGTATGGTAATAGCAGAAGCAAAAGTTTCACGCTCTCTAAGCTGTTCCAAACGCGTATCGAACGCAGGCAACAACCTATATAAAATTGATCTTCGGTTACCTATAGCTATTTATCCGGTTTAGCCATAAAGCGCTGATGTTCTAAAATAAGCTCTAAAGGGTCCGACTATGCGTGACGTCTGAGACGTCCTTTCCAAACTCAAGTACGGCAAAATGATTACGGATCAACAAAATTAGTAATCGATTGGTGGCCGATTTGTTGATAAATTCGGCCGCTCACCAGCTAGATTAGTCAACAACAGGTATTAGGTATTTTAAAAATCGCCAGTTGCTTAGTACCGTAAAACGGGGTGACTAGGTTTCGCGGGGAGAGGTGGTTTGAGAGGGGGGTGAGAAGGGATTTTAAGGCTAATGCTACAAAAATAATGTATTCCAATTTAAAATGGAGCTGCAGTAATACGCATAATAAAAAAAATCGAACCAACAATCTTCCAAAATCACCTGTGTATGAAAACCCCTCTCACCCCAAATACGAGGCACTACGGGGTGAGGTGGGTTTTTGTCTTTATCGTCAAAGTTATGAAATGGAACTACCCAAAATAAAATAAAAACTAAAATACAAACTTCCGGAACACATATTATATACAACATTCAGTTTTCATATGTAAAAATAAAATGTTATCGAGGTTTGAATTTCAGTTTTGACCCTACTCACCCCATTTTACTGTACCTACACTGTAAGAATGATACAGTGGCGTACCTACAAGCAGCGATAGGAAAGTTCGCAATCACAAAATATGTGTTCAATCACAAGTTGTAATGACTATGTTAATTTCGACGTTATATTCGTAGAGTCTGTGCGGAAAGAGAAGAGTCATGGAATGTATGGGGCCCAATACATTCCACGACTCTTCTCTTTCCGCACAGACTCTAGCTACATTGGTTCGCCCGAGTCAAACCAACGGCTCCGCGGCAATACATAGCCAGGGCTATAACTGCGAAAATCGAAGTTCACAAATTGCGGGCATTTTTCTCTGTCAGTTTAATTACGCCTCCATTGGAGTAAAAGAGAAAGAACCCCGCAATTTGCGAATTTCTGTTTTAGCGGTAGCCCCTCAGGCTCTATTGGAAGATACTACGCCATTCAAATGGTCTAGACGGCACTGATACATTTACAACTTTTTCTATGCTAATGAGTTCGGGAAAAACATTTTGATATCGTTTAAAAGTTACTACTTATTAAGTAAACTAAAATGTATACAATTGCTTCTTGCTTCAATATTGTGATTGTAAGTTAAAGATAACATTTATGTATATTCTTCGAAAACTTCAAGTTATTCATGGTAATGAAAGGTTATTATTATTATTTCCATAGTAAAATAAGGATTACAATTGGCAGCATTCAATACATGATTACAACGATTAGAACACTAAATTAGACTATTCATGACTTGACCTTAATGGTAACATTACATTTCTAACCGCAGCTGCACTACTAGTACTGAACGCGTCGCTGTTATTGTCAATTTCCATAGTAGAATGAACAGTAATGCAGCTGTCGTTGGAAATGGACTGTCACCTTAAGAGGAAAGGTGACGGCCGCTTCTCCATACAAACGTAGTCCCCATTTTCCTCTCAAAATATTGACATTATGGAAAACATTTTTACATAATTTAATGTATGTAAATTAACCATAGCTATGCTACGTTTGACTGTGTTCGATTTTTTATTATTATGAAAATTAGGAGCGAAAAACAGATTTCATACAATTTTTTTAATGCGTCTAACTCTTATAATCATGTAATATTTTCAATAATGTTAATATCCAGAGAGGAAAATGAGGAACTACGTTTGTATGAAAAGGCAAACTCGCACGGGTCCTCCACTTTCATCTAAAAATAGGGCAGTTTCACTGGTCAATATACAGTAACATTGTAAAACGTGGCGATAAAAGCGGCAAGCTGTAAAGATTTTACTACGACAAATAAAGTTAAAGTAGAAGGATGTCAAATTTCACGCGGCACATCATTCAAATCACAAGATTTTCAATAATATGAGCACTCAGCTGACTTGCAACTGAAATTAATACATTGCGGCTAAAGTTAATTTTATTATTATATCACAAACAAAATTAGTTTTAGTCTGTCAAGCCTAATGGTAACATTCCATTTCTGACCGCAACTACACTACTAGTACTGAACGCGTCGGTGTTATTGTCATTTTCCATAGTAAAATAAGCGGTAGTGCAGCTGTCGTTGGAAATGGACTGTCACCTTACCCGTCAGTAAAAAAAGCGGCAAATTTAAAGAATGTAGGCGCGACGGGTTATCGTCTCATAGAAAATTTGAAATTAGCGCCTTTTTCTACGGATAAACTTGTTTGACCGGCTATACATAGATGTTCACCCCTATTTCACCTCATATATCTCTATCACTTACACCTTATAAAACAGTCCCCGCCGCGTCTGTCTGTTTGTGTGTTTGTATGATTGTTCGCGATAAACTCAAAAACTACTGAACGGATTTTCATGCGGTTTTTACCTATCAATAGAGTGATTCTTGAGGAAGGTTTAGGTGTATAATTTGTCAACTCGTGCGAAGTCGGGGCGCGTCGCTAGTACTAATATATAGGTAGTCCACAAGTTATAAGTATTATGTATGTAATAGCTGCTGAAGATTCGCTTTTCAGTGGTTTCAACCCACACACTGCATTTTTTAAAAGCCGTGTAAGCCGTCTTGCTTTGTTCAATTTTTCTTGTTTGTATTCATTTACGGTCCTTCAACTGCGTGCGGATAATAAATCAATCGCTAACCAATTGCGGCGTATAAATAAAACACAATTTGTAAGCAAGCAATAAAACAATGCAATGGAATGACCGAATGTCACAGTCAGCGACTAGGAATGCTGCGCGCGCGTCCGCATAGATCGTGAGGGTTGGGACAAAGTGGTTTTATTACATTGCCAATTTTACATACATATTATAAATACATTATTTGTTGGGACATAAAACTACAAACTACACAATATAACTAAACTACATGCAATATAAAACATAAAATAATCTTATAAATAAACTTATATATATTAAAAAAATGCTCCCCAGGTCGCTGTCATGTGTTATGGTGCCCAGAAGACTGGCAGCGTTACCTCGTTGGATGGCCAGACTTAGTTTTTGGCTGAAGTAGCTGCCAGCCTTCTGGTCACCAGACGCATCTTTCATATAATATTAATGTTATTAACATTAGTATGTCTCACAACAGTTTAAATTCGAATATTATTGAAAGTTAGGTTCAAGTGTCACTTGACATCTTTTGTGACAGCCCTTTAATAGTAGTTTATCTACACACATATCATAAACTGTCTATGATGCCTTCAAAATTCGTAAATAATGGCCCACATTACGATAAACTGTTTTGTTACAGCAAATTTCTTATCTGTGAAAATGTGGTAATAGCTTCATTACTATATTAAAATCGATTTGGTAATGCATTTCAAATTTCGAACATCTCTGAAAAAAAAAGCAATTTGATTTGACCCCTATTCAAATATCAGTTGAGATGACGTTTTATTCGAAATCAAATGACAATTGCATACGATATTGACAAATCTCGCATGTAAGTTGGTATCGGACGATATGGTAATCGACCCCGACTCTAGTTTGTCTCTGAATTAAAAACAAACTACGGATGCGTGACGTGCGTGAAAAAAGCTTTCATTTGCCGCCATTTGACGTACAGTTTATCTTTTAATTAGTTTTTTAAGTAAAAAATGATTTGTTTTGTTGTTTTTAAAGGAACTATAACAAAAGTTTCGTGTAAAATGTGCGATAAAGATATTTCGGAAACGCCATCTCATATCCGCGAGTTCCGCCAGTGAGCAAAGTCGGCTGTAATATGAAGTTAGTGAATATATCATAGAAAGTTTATAATATGTGTGTAGATAAAGCAGTGTATGTAACTGTACATAATTAGGCATTAAAACACTCGTGTGATACTATTATGAAACTCATTTCATTCGTTTCATAAACCCACACTCGTATTTTGATGCCTTTCATTATGTAGCAGTCACATAAACTACTATTATGTGATTGCCACATAATGAGAGGCATTAAAATACGAGTGTGAGTTTAACAAACGAACGAAGTCACTCACAACTCGTAACACCAAAGTTACAATAATATGAAATTCCTATTGATGTATCACAAGGTACGGAATGGCACAGACATCAAATTCCCTGTCAGTACTCTGTAATTATACGAGTATAGTTGGTTAGAACCGCAGGCACAGTCGAATTTCCGGTTGGCAAATAAAAGTTCACGAAAACCTGGTGTTTCCAATGGGGATTCTGAAAACAGGAAAAGCCATCAAAGAAAACACATTTAGGTTAGGTTTAACCATTCCAAATAAATCTCCTGTTCAAAGGGTCATTCACTGAGAATATGTCTGCAGTTGTGTCTAATTGCCACGACTCTTTTCATACATTTTGTATGGGTCGCGGCAATTAGATCGCTGACATATTTTTGAAGAATGACCCAAAGCAAACGTTTTTATTGCGGTCATGATTTTATTTGTTACGTTAACGCATGTACGCATATTAGATTTTGCAATAGGTACTTTGAAATCGGTGCAATATTAGTACTATTAATATTAAAATATTTAGATAAGTACAGTCAGTGTCATAGAGTAAAAATTGATCTCACTGAATAACAAATTTATCTAAAAATGCAATAATGATACAACGATCCAAATAGATATCGTTATTGATATATAAATGATTAGTTTCCTGATTATGTAGGTAGTTTCAGGTATCAAGTGTCCCCTCCCTAACTCTTGCAACGCCCAATTTGCACCACAAATACTCAGAATGACGTCTCAGGTGGATGGAACCCGACAATGCAATGACGAATTCAAAAGTTTGACTATGTCCAGACCCGCTCAAAAATATGTATACATACATGTATATGCTATGACGCCTATGACTGTTAGTAGACAGTCGGCCCGATTCGAAGTTTAAGATATGTCAGTTAATAAATCTAGAAACGTTCTGGATTAGATATGATGTAGCATTTACCTTGGAATGACCTCCTTCCTCTGTTTATTGTATCCTAATTCCTTCATTTAGCTTTCCAAGTCCGATCGTTCTGACTTGCTTATTATGGCTCCGATCACATTATGATACTTCTTGAATTGTATCTGAAATTTACAGACTCTAATAAGACTCTTAAAGTCCTTTTCAACCCTCAGGATGCATGGGAAGACTGGGACTTCTGCCTGGCTTACTTTGGGCTACTATTTTTATAACTTTCCATATGCAATGCGGCCCTAAGCCACCTAAATACATACCTTTAGGTTTTTCCCAGTATTTTATATAAATCTAAGGGAATTTTTGTTAATATTATCGCTGTATTTTTCGGGATTCTTTCATTGTTTACATTTTGTAAGATGATTGACGTAGCCCGTCAATCGGCTTTCAACTGTTCGGATTTCACCACTAAAAAGACTAGTATGTATACTTTCGGCAAAGGTTATTCAAAATTTTGGTAAAATCATAACTGGTACTCGACTATTTTTAAATTTCAAATCTTGTAAATCTGATTCTTTAGATGTTCTAAAGAATCAGGTATAAAAGCGGAACAACCGTCATTCTGTTCAGTTTATCGCCAGCTCTCATCCGAGCATTTTCTAAATTAAGGGTCCGTGCGGGGCCAAGTCAGGCCCCGCACCTTCAAGAAACCCTCTCTTCCTGGCGTAATTTGCTAAATAAATAATACTACTATAAATTAAAGACACAAGTATACAAGTCTGCAAGTATACAAGTGGTGACCCTCGCTGTGCGCCCGTTCGTGCCCTCCTTCACGCCGCGCGCCTGTGCGCGCCCTCCTTGACGCCGCGCGCCCTCTTCGACGCCGCGCGCCTGCGCGTGCCTGTGCGCGCCCTCCTCGACGCCGCGCGCCTGTGCGCGCCCTCCTCGACGCCGCGCGCCTGTGCGCGCCCTCCTCGACGCCGCGCGCCTGTGCGCGCCCTCCTCGACGCCGCGCGCCTGTGCGCGCCCTCCTCGACGCCGCGCGCCTGTTCGCGCCCTCTTCGACGCCGCGCGCCTGTGCGCGCCCTCCTCGACGCCGCGCGCCTGTGCGCGCCCTCCTCGACGCCGCGCGCCTGTGCGCGCCCTCCTCGACGCCGCGCGCCTGTACGTGGGAACGCTTTTCCTTGGCGCTGCACCCCGGAACATCGTACTACCTGCCACGCTCCCACTACTTCCCGGTGCTATTGGACAATTTTCAATACCAGCCGTGCCGTATTGACTCACCCATATAGTCTTGGAAAAATAAACGTTACCTACCCCCTGAGTCCTTACTTTTAATTTCTTCACACCTCCTTTTCCTTACATCCTTCCAGCTGCTCAGTTGCGTGCTCTTTCAATTAATTGGCAGAGCACGTAACGCGACAATGACAGTGTCAAATGTGACGTTTCTTCAAACAAAAACGTCACTTTTGACACAGACACATCTAATCCATATCGTTTCTAGATCTATTAATTGAAGTATCTTAAAGTTCGAATCGGGCAGAGTGTCCCAACGATATATTACGATACAGAGGCTTCATTCTATAACTATATAATAATAAAAGCAAAATATATGTAGGTGTTCGCTCGCTTCAGAACAAGCCACGTGTGTATAAGCACGTCATATAAGTACATATAAATTGGTAGTCTATTGTTATTATGTCTTCAGGTTCCAAATATATATGTAGTCCCACACGCTAATTCGAACGTACATCAGAATTATATTTAAACCACATGATATTAATTTATTTGGTAACATGCATCGGAGAGGTACAAAAGAAATACACGTTATGTGATGTCTAATGAAATTAGCCTAATTGTTTTAAAATGAACGTTTGTAAAAGTATTTATGGAATTAACAAGGCATAACATAAAGCCTTACCAAGGCAAGGCAAGGCAAGGCTTACCTACTTATACTATGATTATCTAATAGTAATAATAGCCTGAGAGCATTTCATCTCATAGAGCGTTTAATTATCTATAAATAGCTCCAAAAGCGATTACCTATATATATAACACTGTAGGTAATGAAGCTTAATACAAACAAGAAGCAAGATTAGAAACACGATTTAACTTCACAACTGAATCGCATGATTGTCAATACGCAAATGACTTAAAACTAAGTGAAATTTTCAGGAGTTTCACCCTTTTGTGCTTAGTCTTTGCTTACTCGCAGTCTGAAACACGGGTGTTAACAATTGTTGGAGCGAGAGACTTGCCAGCTTAAGCGTTGTTCACATTGTAATGATTTGTTGATTTAATACAGAATTAAAATAAAATTAGGAAAGTTACTTCTTGTTAGTAATCTAAATTTATGCGCATCAACTAGAAAAAATAGGTCTTTAAACAATTTACAATATGTACATACGATCTCCACATTGTGACTATACCGGGTGTGGCCTGTAATATGAGCAAAAAAATTAACTGTAGTCTGTACTCCTCATACTGACTAACATTTGTTCAGCGACTTTTAAAATAACTTGTGGTTTGATTTTTAAGAAAAGACGAATTGTATTGCGAATTTTGTTTTGTTTAAGTCGTGACAAGCAACGTCAATTACAATGATATGGCGTGGCGATGGCGTCCATTGAAGATAATATTTATTTTGTATGAAAAATAGGGAGTCTAAATAATTCATAATTTTTAAAAGTTGTAGAACCAAAGTGTCACCGTTTGAGGAGTACAATCTATGTTTTAATTATTTGCTCATGTTACAGGCCACACCCGGTATACTGGCATACAAATTTAATTAAACTAGCCTAATTAGAGCATCAAACGCATGTTTAATTTTCTACCCTTGTCGCAGTAACAATCAAACATGAAAGTCGCTAGAAACCTCCAGACATCTTACTATTCTCACTGTGATAAGGTACAAATGGGTCGCAAAATTAAATTTAATGACTGATCGTTAAATACTATCCTAGCCTACCCCACCCTAGAAATTTCAATTTCTCATTTATCAGTAAAGAGTTCAAGCAGTTTAAAATACACTGCTGTAAAAAATATATGTATAACTTTAGCAACTTTAAACTTTTTTTTTTCAATTTCTACCTTTTCTAGCAAACTTCTTAACTCCATTTGAAGATGGCAGTTTTTCGTCTGTAGTGGTTAATATTTGGAGAAAATGCTACAAATACAAGGTAAGAAAATAAATATAGTATAGCTTTTAAAATATAAAAGTGCATACCTACCTAATGTATACCTAGTTATTAATTTCTTTTAGTTATACCACTGTATAATGTATATATCTTGTATGTATAGCTAAATGAAAAAAATCTGCAATCGCAGTTTGGCTAGGAATATACCTAGTAGTAAGATAATTGTTGTACAATACTTGGTGAAAAAAAGAAACAGGCCGTGCTCAATGTGAGCGCAGCTTAAATCTAAAAGGAATTCAAACATCTGTGCGAATACAGGCGTTATCCAATCTCGTAGGCGTCGAGTGACAACGCTAAAATCCAACGTCTTCGCAACAGATTCAAGGGAAAGCAATCAATTTAATCTCAACAAGTACATTTGCAGGGTCTTATTCAGTCTAAAATCAATTTCCATTTAACATACGTAATTATTAAATGGAATTCCGGTATATTTACTTTTACTTCTTCCTTGGAAGTAGTTACCTATCTATTTTCCTCAATATTCAATAGGCACCAGTTATCGACTTAACTATGGATAACATAAAAACGTCTTAGAAACGAGAAAATTAACCTTAAATATTTTAATAAATTATATTTAAAAAAATGTGATATTTGGAATAGTTGCCTATAATATTTGGATTACTTGTAGTACCATTATAATGGTCGGTATGATTTTGTGATTTGCAATTGGGTACAGTCGACGTCAAAGGTATGTTTACACTTTTGCACCTTACTCCTTTGTAATAAGGCGAAAAGTGTAAACTTATTTGTTACTATTGATGTATATGTATGTATATATTAGTTTTATTGTATATAGAAATAAAAACACGAGAAACATAGTTACAGAGTAAATAAATACAACTCAAATTCAATTCAATTCAAAATATACTTTTCACCACACCAGCTCGGAAAGGCTTACTTTGCACTTCAAAAACTGATAGCAAAGTTGCATTTTATTCACATGTGAGGCAAAGTAATCAAATGCAAATTTTGAGTTGTTTTCTTATGTTTGCTGGTAGAATTGACTTTTAAATGATGATTTTGGATGATAGATATTTAATAACATTCATTTGGATTTAATTTGGTTTGATTTTGTTTGATATTTTACATTTAATATTTGCTTCGAGTTCGTGTGGTGAAAAATTTTGTGTTTCACTGGGGGGAAATTTTGTTTAACCCTCGTGCTTTGAAACCCTCGCAACGCTCAAGATTCCATTTTTCGAACCACTCGCTACGGCCGTGGTTCAATTTTGGAATCTCTCGCTTGCTCGGGTATCAATATTAGCACGAGCGGTTAAACAACAAATTTGCCCCCATGTAAAACAAATAACTATTATTCATAGGTCTAGCAACAATCTCTTATGAATCGTTATTAATCTACTACTACTAATCTTAATCTAATTATCAGAGCAATTTATTGATGCTAATATTATTCCATAATAATAATAACATTGGATTTTTGTACAGATCAAATTTAACACTCGGAATTTCACAAAGAGATCGTCAAAACAAAATTGTATTAGGTACAATACAATATTAGTCAAGAATTTCTAAAATAAATTCTAAATTTAAAAAAAAAACAAAGGCGAACTTATCCCTGTATGGGATCTCTTCCAGTTAACCTTTAAGGAAATTAGTAGGACAGAAGTAACGATGAATGACAAACAAACAAAAAAAATGTATAAGAACCGATGAAAATATCTCCATCTCCTCTTTGTCTCCATAGCGACCTCTATATAATGTTTAGTCGCTGTAACAATTACATAATATCTCTGTATAGTGGATACAAAAAACCTTGTCATGAAGGTATATCTGGAGCATTCCACGGGCTGTCCCGTACAAACGCATTTTATTTCCTGTGTTGCGACTTTTTTTTTGGTATTTAAAGCAATCGATTATTTGTCTGTGCATATTTTTGACTATTTGTCATAAAAAAGAAACTCTTATACCTGCAAATCTTCAGAAAATTCGCGTTTGTACGGGACAAACGGTAGACGATTTCATGGAATGCCCCATCTATGACTTTATTTTGAACACCCTATTGTACTTCTAATTATTTGTTATGTCTATGGTATAAGTAGGCTGGTAATCGGATTCTTCAAAGGCAGTCGTGGGCCTTATCACGGCGCCCAGACGAAGCTGTGCTGTTTTTGCAAATCGACACCCCTATTCCTTATTTTCAGGGAACAGATTCTGTTTTAGCAAATTTATATGGTTTTTGACGACCACACTGTCAAGAGTGTAACGAAGAAGAAGAAGAATATGGTTTTCATCTCGTTTTGATACGACCTAGAGATTAAGATGCCTTAGGACCCCACGGGCCAAGGGTCTCAACCCCAAATGGCATAAAAATATATATACAACAAATATTAAATAACATAAAATAAAATAAAGAAATAAACATGTAAAATTTGATTAGTCCTACACAAAAAGTAATTAAAAGAAACTTCTGCTTCCTTAAAATAAGAGCATTTCTTTTTTGTTTTGTTTATTTTTAGACTCGTGTTTAGTAAGGTGTTCTTATTTAATTATTATCTTATAGAAGGTTGTTTATGTTGTTTTGATTGGAACTCTATTAAAAGATGTAAAGTTTTGGCTCAGTAATTTAATTAAATTTTATTTTTTGTGATACTTAGGTATATTTTAATAACAAAACTTCCGTGAGACACAGACATATTAAATATATTAAAAACGGGTCACTCACGTATTTTGCGTAAACGCAAGCTTCTGATGACCTCCTCGGTACGGAGTGAAACATGTCGAGCGTTTTTCGACTTAAAATACGTGAGTGACCCGTTTTTAATATATTTAATATACTTAGGTATACATAATATAAGTACCTATCTATAATACATAATTGTTTTTAACCCCAGTAACCTTCCTTCGGTAGTCAGGTGAAATATGTTATATCTTTTATTTATTTTTATTTAACTTTAAATCACTTAATTTATGAATAAATTACCCAAAATCATCGCCATTGTTCCTTTACCCGTATAACTGAACTCTAGGTATCGTCTTAGGTCGTCCCATTAGTTTTTCGTCAAGTTCTTAAATTAGTCCTATTCTGCTTTCGTCACTCATTCTACATTGAAAGCCACCGACGATTGTGACGAATGTAGAATGAGTGACGAAAGCAGAATAGGACTAATTTAAGAACTCGATGAAAAACGAATGGGACGACCCAAGACGATACCAAACTCTAGGCATTTTATTTTACCTTAAAGAGAAAAATGAACGGTTGCGCGCGACAACCTGGAGTCAGACCAAGAATAATCTGCAGCGGATTTGATAGCCCACGCAGTGAACGTGTTATTTTAAAAGTCCAACTTCTATGAAATTATGCCGTATAAATGACACTTGCACTGCGTGGGCTATCAAATCCGCTGCAGACTTTTTATGGTCCGACTTTACCCAATACAAGCGTCGCCCCATTTTCTTCTTAAATAACTATGTCAATATTCGGGGAGAAGGGGGCTACGTTTGTACAGTCGCCATCAGATATATCAGAGCGGTCAAGGTGCTCACAAATATCTGAGCACGCCTCTATTGTCAAGGCGTTAGGGTGCGTGTTCAGATATTGTGAACACCATGGCCGGTCGGATATATCTGATGGTGACTGTATGAGGAAACCGAACGGTCGTCCACAAATTCAATTCTCCTGAACGTGGTAGGTACACGTGATTTCTTTAAAATCAGTACATCGTATATTTTTCCTTGTTGGGAGTTTTTCATTTTATCCTGTAAAAAAATATGTCTTCAACATAAAACTTGACATTTATTAAAAAACTGAGATTAAAGTAGCTAATGGGTCGAGTATAATGTTTCTTCATTAAAGGTTTATAAAGTGACTTCGCATTGAACAATATTAATCTCAAATTAATATTAATCTTATTACGTGCTTCCTTAATATACGTATATCAAAGATTCATAAATGTGTTTAGTCTAAGTAAAAACCGTACCCTGAGTTTGACAACTGAAGAAGGATTTTGTAGGTATGTAACTGTTGTTTTAAGGTAATTGAATTGTCTAAAGTGATTATTCAACAAAAAGTGCTACCGCATAATTGGGTACTTTCCTATACTTAAAGTAAATTATTTCACACCGTGCACGAAATAAAGCACCACATAATTATTAGAAAAACATAGATAGCAGTTATTTTTAAACATAATTAGTTTTTAATAAATCGGATGGAAGTACCTATAAAAAGTACGTGAGTTGACTGTGACGTCACTACACAAGTTTTCATATAAATTCCATATTAGCAAATCGTTTTGACAGTCCTAAAAAAGAAGCTGATTTGACTAGTAGGAAAGTACTTATAGCCAATTAACGTAGAGTCAACCCAAGTGTGCAACGATTTTGATAGCACATAAGCACACGCATTCAAACTTCTATAAAATTATTAGGCATAAAGGATCACTCGCGTTAAACCGGGCCGTGTCCGGGCCGGAGCTTCCGGTGCTTACTTTTCTAGGACATGATAGACGAATCACGTGACGCTTTCTATGAAACGATGCGCCGAAAGCTCCGGCCCGGACACTAACGCGAGTCATCCTTAAATAACATTTGTACTACGTGTGCTATCAAAATCGTTGCAGACTTGTCTTGGTCTGACTCGTGAGTATTCAGTTTCCTCTCCGCACACCGTTACCATTGACGTCAATGACATTGGGCAATGCACGACCGCAGAGTATTTATTTAAGCTTTAAAGAGTGGTGAATGTAACACAGGTATTGTGTAGTCTGTGTCAACACGTGTCAAAGGACTTTTTCTAATTGTTATAATTATAATATTATCTTCTATTTTACAGGGGAAACTTGCAGTTAAAATAAACAGCAGTTACAAAACAAATTTCAAAGGCCACTTATTTCATTCTTGTTGCCGTTGCGATCATTTAATTATTTTTTACGTGAGTGTTCCAGAAGAACCGTCCTAAAAAAATATAGATACAGTGGCGTTAAAAAGTGCATGGAACAGTTGAAACAGTCATGTCCATGCACTTTTGAACGCCACTGTACCTATTCCTATGCACTATAGACGATAAAACGAAGGTTTTGAATTTTATTTCTTACTGTATATAAATTTTATATATATCACTATTTGTATCTATATTACTATTTTACCGAAAAAAGGATGACTCATACTAAACCGGGCCGTGACCGAGCCGAAGCGTACGACGTGTCATTTTCTACGACGACTGATCGGTGACCACGTGGTGCTTTCTATAGAGAAACCAAAGACATATGTAACTTCGTATAAGATGAATAAAGTCTAAGGAAAAAACGTGCCTCGGAAATCAAGAAAAAGTCATTCTCGGATAGATGCCGCACACACCTTTAGCCTATTCTCGGCTAGATGGCGAGACGACACCGTTTCATATTTAACAATTTTAACACATAGATATGAGTAGGGCATGCTCCCGGGAATTCCCGGTTCTCATATTCCCGGGAATTCCCGGGAATTTTATGGTATCAAAAGAACCGGTACTGAAGACCCGGTACCGGTACTTCCCGGTTCTCATCATATGACTATTTATTCCCATTTCAATAGTAGTAATGTATTAGTACTTTAGCTCGGGACATTATATAACATTTAATAATGGTGCTATGAAACGGGGGACCCAAATAACCCGATAAATTAACCTAGTAAACTAGGCATTCGTGAAGGCAGGCCGTGCCGTCATATAGTGTTGAGTGCATCGACTAGGCTACGGCCGTGTGGCTCGGCCCAGGCGGAGCCTATGTGTGCCGGTTAATTTCGTAAAATAGGTTGGAACGCCAATTAAGTGTTTGTTTATAATAAAATAAGTCATTTATTAATTCTTATGCAATTATTTATATGAAAATAAGTCATTCATAAAGATTGTACGCTAACAGAAACAATTTCTTAAAAGTAATCAAAAGATGCCTTGAGAACCGGGAAGAACCGGGAATCCCGGTTCCGGCCATGCCCAGAACCGGGAAATGAAATTCTTGGTACCGGGACCGGTACTGCATGCCCTAGATATGAGTGAATGAACATTGATCAAAATCATATACATAAAGATAATAAAATCATTTATCCATATATATACATTTTTTTGATAATTTTGTACGTTTTCATTTTGAGTTTTAGTCGTGTGTCGATAGATGGCAGTAAATTTACTATGACTACAAAATTCACAATGACAGGACCCCTCTATACTATCTATTATTTTTGCTTTAGAGAAACGAAGCACTGGAGCCTCCGGCTCGTCCCCGTCCCCGTCCTGGTCTAGCGTGAGTCATCCTTTAATATATTACCAAAAAGAATAGATAGTATAGAGGGGTCCTGTCATATTAAATGTTGTAGTCACTGTAAATTTACTGCCATCTATCGACACACGACTTTAACTCAAAATAAGCACGTATAAAATTATCTAAAAAATAAATTGATATGGATAAATGATTTTATTATTTTTATATCATTTTGACCCATGTTCATTCACTGATATCTATGTGTTAAAATTGTTAAATATGAAACGGTGTCGTCACGCCATCTAGCCAAGAATATGCTAAAGGTGTGTGCGCCATCTATCCGAGAATGACTTTTTCTTGATTTCCGAGGAGCGTTTTTTTTCTTAGACTTTATTCATCTTATACGAAGTTACATATGTCTATGATATTACTCATGCATCATCACAGCAGTTATTATTATTCCAGTAAAAACTCATTTCGCCTGTTAAGATGTAACTTTTCACTTTAGCGTGAATTTTTGCATAACAACAATACTGTCAAAAGATCAAGTAGGCATGTCAATCTTGTCAGGTTTACTCATAGCTATTTATAAACTACATATATTGAAAACAAATATACATGAGCCGTAAATCTTCGTGCATACCATTTCATATTGGTACTTAGTAACTGCCAGGAGGGAAAAAAAATTAAAGTGACTAATTTAACCGCTAATTAACAGAATTAAGGATAACATAAAACGCAAATATACCTATGTAAAGCTAAGTTTCATTATTACGAGTGTTGCACGTCGAATATGTGCTGTTTAAATATTAAGCAAAGTAGCTCAACGAGAAAGTTTTACTTAACTGAAAATAGTGATGATTGTGAATTTTTAGTGCGCTATTTATTCAAGAACATGGTTTAAGAATGCGATAAATTACAATTTAAAAACGATTATGATCGAGGACTCATAAGTGCTAGCCGTTACATTCGTCATACTATAGTAAAAGATGACCAAAAACTTAAAGAGAAAGTTTTATCTTCACCGAAATTAGTGATGATTGTGAATTTTTAGTGCGTCATTTATTCAAGTAAACAATCATCGAATTTAAACTGTTGTGAGACATACTAACATTCAAGAATGAGACGAATTGCAATTTAATAACGATTACGATGACCCCACTCATAAGTGCCAGATGACCAAAAAAGATCAAATACTAAACAAGACAACCAGAGAACATAGAAGAGAATTACTACAGACACAGACAGAACTGAAAACTAGAAGGAACTGTTTTTCATCTACTGTATAAAATAGTATATAATTTCAAGTGCGATAGTGTATAGCGATTTTAAGCGCCATGTCAACTACAATGCTGCCAACCTTTGGCTCTGTATGGAACCAAAATACTTCCCCGGAATTTAAGACCCCGCTGTTACAATCATTACATTCAATTGTTATAATTCTATCGGTTTTAAACTTGACACTATCAGTAATTAGTTTAACTTTTGGTATAACATCCTGGATCATGCTACCAAAATGGAGACAGTTGCATAATTATGTGTTTTTGAATATTGTAGTAGCTAGCGCGGTAAATATAGTAAGCTATCATCTATGTGCGCAGAATAAATATCCTCCTATAGTGGGTGACACTGATTTGGATCGCTCCAAGGATCGGCATGAGTCATTGGCTATTAATTGCAAATATCATGTTTTATAGATACATGGTGAAGGTGTTTAACTGTGATGATAATAAATATTTAATTGTTAGTATACTCTCTTGGATAGTGCCATATGCCGAAGTGATGATTATCTATGCCATCTATGGGGTCGATCAATTAATGGAATTAACTATAATCGATACATTTTATTTTGTAAATAATTTTATAGTATTAGCTCTTACTGTAATTTTATATATCATAGTAGTTTTCAACATAGTTAAGTTAATTATAGAGCGTAATCACAATAAGACACGTCGAATCGTATTCACATGGACTTTGACCGCATTGATATTAACAATAATTTCTGGTATTTCGACATTATTTCCTATTATTATACTAGAATGTGTGCACGCGAATCTAGAGTTGTATAATATGGCTTTAATCATATGTATGGTTACCATTGTAGCAGGCCACGGGACGTTGTTGTCATTTAAGCAAAACAGGGTCTTGTGGTCAGAATACAGACAAAAGCGCAAATGTATTAATAATGCGTAAATTTTACATTTTTTAATGCACCATAACTGCAAAAGGTCGTATGATTGTTTAAGAGTATAAGTATATATCAGCAAATCAAAACGACTAGTGCTTTAAACACCCAATAAATGTTAGTAAATGAATATGTTAGTTATTAAGCAGTAGTGCGTAATTTATTTTCACGCCCAAACTTGAAAATGATAATAACCTTAGCCAATTAGCCATACCTACTGCTATATTTTAAATTGTTCTAAAAAACATAGACAGTTACTATTAAAATAAATATTTTGAAAACATAAATACCTATCTTGAGTTTATTTGAACCGGAGGATTGTAAAAATAATGTAGGTTACTTAGTTAAAGCCCTGGAATTTGTCTTAAGTTAATTGATTCCATAGTGTTACGACAAGTGCTAGTTACTATTTAAGCTACATGCATGAAAGTGTAGCCCCAGAGTCAGTAGTTCCACAAAGAGCTTTAATTTTAGAAATCTAGTCCAAACGTGGAACGCCGGTCAATAGGCCTTTTGAGGTCTCTCGTCAACGTGAATACCGCGTTTGTCAGAAGCTTCAATGTTCCGGTGTGATCTTGTAAATTGCAGCTCGAATTTGTGGAACGGGCCACTGCTCGAATTAACTAACTATACTGACTATTTTGGCTCAGCGATCCAAAGAGAATCTTGGCCTCCGAAACGAGAGCGTGCCACCGTGAGGTTTATTGTGCGCGTTCGAATTAACGCCTCTTAAATGGGACATAGACCATGTTTCCTCGTAATATATTACGGAAGTGTCATTTCCCGCTGCCGAGTTAAAAAAGAAAAGTAAAAAATAAGAAAGATTAATGGGAAGATCTACAAATATATAAAAAAAAACCAACAGCGTGATTATGGCAAACTCTTTTGGGAGGAATTGTTCTGAGAGATATACCCTCGGTTTTCATTTAAGAAAGTTCTCGTAATTTAATTTCCGTTCCATTAACAACCTTTTTCGGCAATTGTGGAATTCGCAGAGTGCTTTGTCCCTTTTAGGGTTATGTTTCTGATGTGATGTAGGTACTAATGCATGATGGTATTGCTTTTATCAAAAACGGAAAACAAAAAGCTGGAATCCACACTAAGTTTTCCTGCAAAGTGCTAGATTAAATTACGAGTAGGTTAGATGATTTATTTCATGAAAGACATTTGCACAATAAGTTTGCATTGATGTCAAAAATATGAGATTTTCTATCATGATCGTCAAACTAAAATAAAAATGAAAATAATAACAATAATAATGAAATAGAATTAAAGCTCCAATGAGGATTGTCAACAAAGTCAAGTAATAGGTCCTATGGGATATGTACCGACCTATGACAATTTCCTTGATTGTTGATTGATTGTAACAAATCACTCAATTCTGCTTAAGAGTAGATACAGAAAACCCGCCTAAAACAATTTTGAATGAGCTAGGCAAACGTTTCTCACGAGAAAATAATAGGTAAAGGTACTTGCTTGCAAGACTACGTAAAATTATTTATTTTATTTATTTAAATATGAAACAAACGGTCATACAAAAAATATTGTTACAGTTTCTTCTCTTAATCTAGACCTATAGTTTCCAAATTCCAAATTATGTAATAAGTATTAGGGCTCATTTAGAAGGCGCGCGAACTCTCATGCGATTTTAGTTACATTGCGAGTTCTCGCACCGTCCAAATCAGCCCTTAGTAGGTTAGGCAGCAGCACTTAGATAGGTAGGTTTTACTATTTATTATAATCATGTAAGAACGGAAACGCATTTATAATAAGTACAAAAAAACTTTGAGCTAGCTCTCAATTTAACATTTTTTTTAAACATAATTTTTAATTTGACCTTACAAATACTCGTTAGTAGGTAAGACCGTTAAATATTTAAAATGATTACCTTATCAGAAAATTATCACCAATTACTCTAAGAAAACTACTACTCTAAGTAATCCGGCACTGTTGACAATGTATTTTTTATGTGAAACTTGAGTGAAATCTCTTTAAAAAATCCGTAGGGGTCGGATCAAAAACTGTAATTAAGTCCGACTCACGCTTGACTGTACATTTCTAATAGGTTTCCTGTCATCTATAGGCCTATTTTATGTATTTTTTTTATTATTTTAGTCCTAGTAGTTTCGGAGATAAGAGAGGGGGGATCGTCATTTTTTGCCTATTTTCTTGAGTAACTTCTAAAACTGTTTATTAGAAAATTATAAATTATTAGATAATTATAAAAAATATATATTTGAGATCCTTACAATAAGCTCTTTCATTTGATATGTAACATGATATAGTTTGAAAAATTTAATTTATTATTTTTTTCATGGGTAACCCCCAAAAGTGGCCCCCATGTTTAAAATTCATTTGTTTACGTTACATGTCCGTATTTGAATAACAAACTTATATATGTGTACCAAATTTCAACTTGATTGGTCCAGTAGTTCCGGAGAAAATCGGCTGTGACAGACGGACAGACAGACGGACAGACGCACGAGTGATCCTATAAGGGTTCCGTTTTTTTCCTTTTGAGGTGCGGAACCCTAAAAACTGTAAAAGAAACCTATAACTGATTTTTTAATGCCTACTCGGTGATACCCCACTCGACATATTTCGTAAACTTTTTTTTTCAATTTTGGCGTTTGGTTGTCGCCATATTGAATTTCGATTACTGTCATGTCTTTAGTGACACACGCAAGAGTAAGGCGGTTCGATTGACGTAAGAATTATCAAAATCGGTTCACGCGTTTGGTCTCTGGAATGCCACATAGGAACAAACATACATACATACATACATACATACATACATACATACATACATATATAGGCTGATAAACACATTACCCTCCTTTGCGTCGCGCAGTCGGGTAAAAAATAGAATGTGAAATTGATTAACTAACGCAAAATGGAGGATCTATTCCCATTGCGCATCGCCTGACCTAAACCAGTAGGTTTATGTGACTATATAGCTACTGCAAATAAAGGTCATAATCAAATGTTTCGTCTGATAAAATTTGCTGTGTAACCGTTGAGGTCAGTTGGGGTATTACTCCACAGGAGCAGCTACGTCTGTAGGTACTGTCTGTAGTTAAATGCATTGCAATTTCCTTACTAGGCGAAATGCTATCACAATATGGTGGAGCCTCTAACTTTGACGTCATAAGTAATATTTATATGTATTCTATAATAGACGTAAATACCGACGCAATAAACGTCATTGCCCGAACTGACTTTCAATAATAGCCCTGTCTGTGTGTTGCTAGATTACGTTATTTCTGTTCATCGTACCTACTGTACTGTTCATCGTAATGATACACAGGATATGGACTAGGACCTCCAAATCAGGGAGTACGTTTTGTTAACGGTCCTTACGGTTATGGTCATATCAATGTCATAAGTGTTATCGACTCATAACGGTCGATAAGTTCAGATTTTAAGTTCAAATGCGGCTCTAGTTTTTCTGGGGGCCTAGCCAAGATGACAATCCTTGACAGAAAACGCCAATCAAAACTTAGAGTCACGTGAATTTTCGTAGCATCTTTCGTCGCGACACATTTTTTTTTTCGTTTTGCGTGTGTCGATGTAAGTTTGTCACCTTGGCTAGGTCTTTGTTGCTGTTTTGTCACATGACTATTTCCATACATTATTTAAGTTTTCATTGGTTTTTTATATGTATTGGCGTTTTCTGTAACCGATAATCGTCTTGGCAAGCCCCCCCGTTTGTACGTTCTTCATTAAAGCGTAAACATATAATTATATACTTGGTAATTGGTATGTATTACTTCCTTACATTCATTGAGCAAGCGCATCCGGAACTATCCATTAGGTGTAATATATCTAATTATCAGTCACATGAATGACAAATTTAAATAGATGTTTATCAAAATGCATCAGTTGATAGACACGTGGGCGTGGCGTGTGACATCTATCGAAAATAGAAGGTTATCATTGGTTGGCTGAGAGCCAGCTCTCAGCGCGTACAGATGGAAGTTTCATCGCACACGGTAACTTTTTGTTACAATTGTTATTATTGTCCACCACTGTGTAGTTTATGAGCAGACATCGTAAATTTTATAGCATTTTCGGTGCAGCGGAATGGTGTTAACGGTTAAATTGGTATAAACAATTTCAACCATAATTTGTTTGCGTTAATTACGTTTGTTTATGTTATCTATACTTACGAGTACCAATTCTGTTACCACTCCGCTGCACCAACAATGCTATAAAATATACGATGCCTGTTTATGAAAGATATAATTTCAAGAGCTTGTGAAAACACAAGGAATTTATAAAAATAAATGTCACTTTATGACACAACATGTATTGAAATGCCTCGTTTGCCTTTAAGCGGCGAGCAACAGCTAATTATAAACGCACGTGATTTATTTTGTTGCAAAAGGTTGTTCACAGAAATTTTGAATGCATAATTAATACCCCGCGCGCGCGTCAGAGTTGTGTCAATACTCATTTCGCTCGTACTTATCGGTGTGCGTCAGATATGGTCAGGGCCCTATTTCACTAACGTGACAGCCGGCCTAGCCAAGGTTACCCATAACTGTAGCCCATGGATGCCTGTGACGTCAGCAACAATGATACGCGTATTCGGGAAACGAGATAATCACAAGATCTAGAAACGATATAGAGATCAACTAGATTTACATTAGATATCGACTAGATGTGACTTGGATATCTAAGTCATAACTTGCCGAAATCGTTCAAGAATCGCGGAAACGTCAAATTTGATATCTTAGAAATATCTTTAAATTATCCATATCGTAACTTGTTGACGTCTAGTAGAGATCTATTTCATTTTCTGAATCTAGCCGTGAGACTTGTCGAATTGTCGCACCTGCCACGTTGGTGAAATAGGGGCCAGATGCACTGCGAGATATGTCAAGTTGACTGCAACAAATTGTAATTTATAGCGGTTAAATAAAACTAAATAGAATCATATTATTTACCTACCTACCTTCCATCGTACAAAATCAGTATTATTGTACCTAAAATCTAGTGTGTTTCTTTAAAACTTTCATATTATGAAATAATTATATTAGGTATAAGTAAGCAAGTAATGGCCTGGTAAAGGTCGAGGGAGTCTGCTGGATGCGGGTGGCGCAAGACCGGTCATTGTAGCACTCTTTGGGGGAGGCCTATGTCCAGCAGTGGACGTCCTCTGGCTGATATGATGATGATGATGATAATGAAGCAAGTAATAGCTGTAATAAAGATTTGTTATAGCATGTTTCTTGCCGCATGCTCTAGTGAGACTGCATGTAGACTTCTAAATTCATTTCGCGTTAATCATTCTCAAGTGTTGTCGAGGAGTTGCCAGTTTTGTTTGTGTGGGTGTTTTGTATGAATGAATCAAATGAATGTGAATGAAGTCGCAATTGCGCGTGTTGAATTATTGGCTATTTAAATCAAATTAGCGTAGGCGTCCAGACATTTGTGTAACGTTTTGGTTTTGTGTGCGCATTATATATCAAACGGGAACACGGTTACAAATTTTACGCCTGTCCTAACAAGAATCAGAGTGAAAATTATGTATGCCTCTAATTTATGAAACGTGTGTACAAAATATGGAAAAAAGGGGATCAAAGCTTTGTAAATCCTTTCCACGACATTAATAGTGTTAAACGTGAGCGGCTGAACCATTAATGGAGTTTTCCAAAAAAGAAAGAAACCTGGATAAAAATAAAATCTGTTTTCTGTATGAAGGTTATGTAAAATTTATTCAGTTCTGACAAGAAGTCATCCATCATCCTTGTAAAATCCGGACTTAGTAAGTAGTCGGAGGCCGGATAAAGTAGCCTCGGCCGGGTAAACGAGACACAGAATTATCCTGACGGATAACCTCCGCAATGCAACGCGTATTCAATTTCTTCGCAATGTATAGGCGCGGAGCGGTTTATTGACCGAAGCGATAGAGAAAGGTCTCCCTTTTTCACGGGATAGAAGCTTTCGAATATCTGGTAGTCCTCCACAGGTCACAAATTCTCAATTGATTCTCGTGAAATTTTGTGGGCAGGTTCAGTAGTTAGATTTTTTTTCTGTCGTTTAGTTTTTGGAAAATGTTCAAAATAGTGGAAATTGGCATAAAGAACTTAAGTGACATTACATCTATGGTGAAGTTGACATCTATTTATGGCACTTAAGTGCACTTAAGACCAATGCAAGTATGCTATTGTTTTCCTAAATATCAATAAATAAATAAAAAACACTCTTTAAGCTTAACAGCTGACAGAGCCACTTGTTTAGTGTCATAACAGTAACTGTAGGTAGGTACCTATGAATGAATGAATGAAATCTTTATTTCAGGCAACTAGTGGCCCATACATATATATACAGACGTAGCTATAAACAGACATTAAATAAATTGGACATTCAAACTAAAATATACGAGTACCTATTAAGGTATATTAATATTTCTAACGGTTTTTCCTTGAACGGCAAAAATAGCGTCAAGCCAAATAAATTGTTCACCACGTGGATGAAGTAGAACCTGAGGGCCTACCGCGAATCACGTTCGACGTGGTACCTCTCTGTCGCACTTGTAAATTTGTACGTAAGTGTGACAGGGAGGCAACACGTCGAACGTGGTTCGCGGTAGGCCCTCTGTTTCCTTCGTTGTTACTAGCGGCCTAGCCACGTGTTACTTATTTATCTTTGCCGAAATCTTTGTAAATAATAAGATAAATACAAAATTAAAATAAGAAATCATCTACGTCTCAGCATTAGCTCTTTAAAGATGTGTCAACACACAAGAAGGTTTTAAATATCAAAGTGTAAATTTAACGAGATTTAAGTAAAACATAATAATTATTACAAGCACCAATCTTTACCATACGGTAGTAGGTAAGTACTTATTGTAGGTAATATAAATCGCAGAATGGTTGACACATTCCTGTTTCGATTAATGAATTAAATAATTACCTGCTTCATACGCAGTATTTTACAAGAATTTGTCAAAATCTTGTCACTTAAGCCCTAACTTTTTAAACCACGGGAAAACAAATTGTTCGTGCAATAGTAGGATTTCTTACTAAAGCAGTTTGGAATTGCATTGTGTTTTAGCTTTATATACTCAAAGGGCACTACAAGATCCCTATTTTTTAAATATTTGAACAACGTTCTGGATAATTGACCTTTCCTGCGGGATTGCAGTCTGCAGCATCGCTGTTGCATTCGCAACTCGAATGAATATATTTTTTTTTATAACAAATATTCCATAATAGGAATCGTCATTGTGTGGAAACCATTCGCAATTTGGATTCAGGTAAAAAATAGGCGAAAATCAAAATATTTAATATCGTAAGACTGTAAGCAGACTTAATCTTGTACACTCAATCTGTGGTAAATATGGTTGAGCACGGG
This sequence comes from Cydia fagiglandana, assembly GCF_963556715.1. NCBI lineage: Eukaryota > Metazoa > Arthropoda > Insecta > Lepidoptera > Tortricidae > Cydia > Cydia fagiglandana. The sequence goes on from NC_085940.1 coordinate 13,267,400, forward strand.
ATCCTCATCATAAGGCTCCACGTTTTCCCCAATCGACATCGGCATCTCACCCATATAGGGTGCTGAGCCTGTGCAAGCGTGCCGTGATACCAGTTCCAGCTCTGAAAATGATCACTTCGTTAATACACGGCATATTACGTATAGTTTTACGTATAGTAGTATAGTTTAGCGCTTGTGGCCTAGCGGTAAGAGCGTGCGACTTTCAATCCGGAGGTCGCGGGTTCAAACCCCGGCTCTTACCAATGAGTTTTTCGGAACTTATGTACGAAATATCATTTGATATTTGCCAGTCGCTTATCGGTGAAGGAAAACATCGTGAGGAAACCGGACTAATCCCAATAAGGCCTAGTTTTCCCTCTGGGTTGGAAGGTCAGATGGCAGTCGCTTTCGTAAAAACTAGTACCTACGTCAAATCATGGGATTAGTTGTCAAGCGGACCCCAGGCTCCTATGAGCCGTGGCAAAATGCCGGGATAACGCCAGGAAGAAGAAGATATTACGTATAGTTTTATGGCGTTTCAATTTGGGGAAGAGCAATGGACATAGAAACTAATTTATGTTCTAACCCAGTGACACTGCTGATTTATTGGCAATTAGGTTACTCTATTATTCGAAAATGTAATACTTACCTATTATATATTATTGGCTAACCTTATCAAGGTTTCTAAAATACCTCCTAAGTTATTCCCTATAATAGTTTTTTTTTCTAAGTAATTGCTTTACTAAGAACCTCTGCACTTAGTAGAGTACTAAATACAGTAAATCAGTAAATGATGATGATAATAAATTAAGTACACACCGTATGATATGTAATGTTAAACTATTCAACAGAAGAATAACACTTACATATTTGTACAGGTACTTCCTTATGTTCCTAAAACTTTTCTAATCTAAGTAAACTGCTCCAATGATTCCAATGAAGTGTGTCTAGTCAGAGTTACAAAGTGGTCTTTCTAAAATACAAATTAAGATGCAGGGGACAATTTCGACTGCGGGAAATTTAGAATTATCTTCCATGTTTTACATTATTAACTAGAGTGCCTAAGGGGGAGGCCTATGTTCAGCAGTGGACGTCTTAGGGCTGAGATGATGATGAACTAGAGTGCCATATATGTCCAGATAGCGAAAAAGATGTTTTGTTGTTGTATGTAGCTGAATTTTATATTACACTCACTTTCATTAGGATGCTGGCACTGATACATCCTCATGAAGCAGCTACTCATGAACGTGCGGAAGATGCCGTGAGGACAGCGCGCACACACCATCACTCTGCGATTTTGGCACTTCTGAGGACAGTCGGCTCCAGATTCGTCATTCCCTGTCAACATAATTCATGACTTAATTCCACCTTGACAGATCCATCACGACTTAATCAAACATGGAGATCAGTCTGGCATAATTAAATCTGAATCGCTTATAAACTCATCGAAAGGAATATGTTATTCCGGCATTTGCCACGGCTCATGAGAGCCTGGGGTCCGCTTAATAACTAATCCGAAAAGCAAAGACTGATAAATAAATAAATAAATATTGGGGACATCTTACACAGATCAACCTAGCCCCAAACTAAGCAAAGCTTGAACTATAGGTGCTAGGCGACGATATACATACTTATATAGATAAATACATACTTATATACATAGAAAACAGCCATGACTCAGGAACAAATATTAGTGTTCATCACACAAATAAATGCCCTTACTGGGATTCGAACCCAGGACCATCGGCTTCGCAGGCAGGGTCACTACCCACTAGGCCAGACCGGTCGTCGAATATGCCTTGCCTTATCATGGGCATGGGCATCTAGGTCTCCTCAAGGCCAAGGTGGCTACTAATTAGACTATCAGTACTACAATAAAGATTTAATCAATTGAATAAGTCTACCGTCTACCGTGGAGTTGAGAAGTTTCGGTACCTGGGATGCACTGTTACCGACACAAACACCAGAGAGGAGGAGATCAACATACGCATCCAAAACGCCCTGCGGTGCAGTGCAGCCCTCCACAAAGTGTTGGTGTCCAGGCTTCTCAGCAAACATACAAAGTTACGGATATATAAAACCGTTATACGGCCTATCCTAATGTATGGCTGTGAGGCCTGGTCCCTAACACTAAAAGAAGAAGGTCAGCTCCTGGTAGCAGAGAGAAAAGTTTTTCGCAAGATCCTGGGACCTATTCAGAGAGATGACGGCACCTGGAGGATCCGAAAAAATGCCGAGCTCGAGGAGTTAGTGGCCGAACCCAATATCATCGGCGAAACGAAAGCGCACAGACTTCGCTGGTTCGGTCACCTACTCAGAATGGGAGAGGATCGGGCTGTCAAGAAGGCGTTCTTGGGACGACCGACTGGTAGCCGTCCAGTGGGTCGGCCCAGGTATCGCTGGGAAGACAGTGTGGCGGCGGATCTGCTTCAGCTTCGCGTCAGTAACTGGCAGGAAGTTGCGCAGGATCGGGACAGGTGGCACGCTCTCGTTTCGGAGGCCAAGATTCTCTTTGGATCGCTGAGCCAAAATAGTTAGTTAGTTAGTTAGAATAAGTAGTACCTTTTACGATTGGTAAACTCAGTTTAACTAACTAAAAACCTGTCCAAGTGTACGTCAGACTCACTGTGAGTTCCGTAGAACTAGACAACACACCGGAACCCATAAACTATGAAAGTAACAAAAAAGATATATTATGTATTATTAATTGATTAATTTAAAATATATCAGCATAAATACAAGTGGGTACAAATTAGCAGTTTTCGGACTTTATCTTTAATACTCATACTCTTTACTAATGAGTTCTTGCCGTGTTTTATCGTTCTAGATAATTTAGATCAACAGGAACGCAGAATCGATTTTTTGTGATGTAACTAAAAATGTTAAATTTTGGCCAAAATATCAGAAATTTATTATGTAAACGTGAAGTAGATTTGCTGAATAATCCTCGGCAAATAATGGAATTGCATGCTGTTGTTGTCACGTAAATGGAGCAATTATTTATTGAAATCATGATTACGGTCAGAAACATATCTAAATGATTTTCTTCTTGGGACTTACCTTTTTCGCGATCGTTATCACCTTCTACTCGCGGTACGTCATCGTTATCAGATTCATTAGCAACTTCTTCCTGGCCTACATCTTCCTCTTCTTTCGGTATCCCAGAAGTGTCGAAATTGTTACCAGGATCTTCATCATCTACAGGGTTTTCTTCTTGCTGAATCTTGGAGGGGCTGGAATCGTTGACAGGATCTTCCTGATCTACACGGTCTTTCAGACCGGAGTCATTAACAGGATCTTCCTGATCTACACCGTCTTTCGGGCCGGAGTCATTAACAGGATCTTCCTGATCTACACCGTCTTTCGGGCCGGAGTCATTAACAGGATCTTCCTGATCTACACCGTCTTTCGGGCCGGAGTCATTAACAGGATCTTCCTGATCTACACCGTCTTTCGGGCCGGAGTCATTAACAGGATCTTCCTGATCTACACCGTCTTTCGGGCCGGAGTCATTAACAGGATCTTCCTGATCTACACCGTCTTTCGGGCCGGAGTCATTAACAGGATCTTCCTGATCTACACCGTCTTTCGGGCCGGAGTCATTAACCGGATCTTCCTGAACTACAGGGCTATCTCCTTGCAGTGTCTTGGGGCTGGAATCGTTAACAGGGTCTTCTTCTTTTCCAGGTGAAATGTTCTTTTGCCTAAGTGCTGTAAAAACAGTTACTTTCATGAATTCATAAAAAAAACTTTTCTACTGAATTATAAAAATATATATTTTTTTTTACCTTTAGGACAGTACTTTACAGGTACTACCGTTGTGTCTACATCTGAAAAAAAAAACTTTTGAGATGATTGGTACTTTGGTACTTTGGTATTGGTACTCCAAGGAAATAAAGATCATATACCTTTCTGCCCTTCATTATAATTGCTTTAATCTACCTATAAGGATAAATGAAACCAATTATGAGTATAATAGCTCAGAAAAAAAAGAAGAGAAAAGAAAATGAAGGAGGTACAGACCCACCTAACTCAAGACGGTTAGTAAGGTAGAGGATGACTCACGCTAGAACGATCCGGTTCCGGGCCAAGGCTTACAATACTTCGTTTTCTATTATTGGTTGATCGGTTATTACATGATGCTTTGTATAGAAAACTGAAATGTCGGACGCCTCGGTCCGGACCTGGGGCCTTATTCGACATGTACAACTGTCGAATTTCGCGACAACTTCAATTCAACAGTTGAAGTTCATCAAGTGCGGATACTTCATTTGGTATAACCAATAATTTAATAAAACAAAACTTTGTTTTATTATTACTTTAAGGTTTATAATGGTTTGGTTTGGTTGTCACCTAACTGTGGAATGCTAAATGTCAAATTTTGACAAGTAATGATTCGATTCAACGGACGTTCAACATGCGACGTCAAAAGTAGCATGTCGAATAAGGCCCCTGGAACTTTGTAGCGTCCGAAGTGACTTGTGATTCACTGACTCGCCACACGTTCAATAAATGCAAAAATACAGTTCTTTGTGGTCATTTTGTGATAGAGATGGTACTAACCTCCATAACATTTGATAAGTTTCAGGTCGCATTCAGACATCATGACATAATAACGACTCTGAGTATTTTTCTCCTTTACTTTCACGCAAATGGTGTCTTTCTCCAACGGACATACTATTTTAGAACACTTTTCCATTTGTTTTAAACTCAGTAAATTTTTCGCTAGTATGAAGCTGATACAAAAAACTGTAAAATTAAAAGGGTTTTTTATTTGGAATTATATGGAGATTTTCAATTTCTTTAATATTTTACTATGTGTAATATATACATACTAGGGTGTACTTTATGAATTTGTGGAAGTATTGCCAATCTATTGTTACAATTTACAATACAAAACGTTATTTAATTCTAACTCATATTTTCAACCTTAGGAATTAAACATTTAATTACTTACTCGACAAAAAGTATATTGTGTTTGCAAATGAATTCATATTGTATATAAATTATTAATTAAAATTTATTAAGCTACGTCTTCTCTGTAACCATTTTCAGGTTTCCTTTGAATATTTCTTTTGTTATCTCTATTCATTTGATACAGGATGTTTACTAAATCCGTTACAATACCCAGATTGGATAGCCCTTGACCTTTTTCTGTCTAAGCCAAGGATCTCTAGTGAAGTGCTAAAGGGAATCAATTTTACAAAGTACCTACCTACTGCGAAGAAAGTGCTAACATTGGCAATTTGTAAATTCCATGTAAAACGCGATAACCATTCTTATATTTCATGCTTATGCTGCGAGAGGTTATTCGTTTTTGCTGCTGATCAGTAAGGCATTGAAAATTGACATAATTCAGTTATATAACATTAAAATATACCATTTTTTATTTATAATAATATTATATCATCATCTCAGCCTATATACGTCCCACTGCTGGGCACAGGCCTCCTCTCGAGCGCGAGAGGGCTTGGGCTATAGTCCCCACGCTAGCCCAATGCGGATTGGGGACTTCACATACACCTTTGAATTTCTTCGCAGATGTATGCAGGTTTCCTCACGATGTTTTCCTTCACCGAAAAGCGACTGGTAAATATCAAATGATATTTCGTACATAAGTTCCGAAAAACTCATTGGTACGAGCCGGGGTTTGAACCCGCGACCTCCGGATTGCAAGTCGCACGCTGTTACCGCTGGGCCACCAGCGCTTCTTAATATAATTTAATTAAAAAACATTGAGATATTTTTATTTTTATTTTAGGTACCTATACGTATTAAGTAGGTAGGTAACTAGGTAGTATACGTCAGTAAATAAAAATTTTGACGTAAAAATATACAACAAAACTCAACCTGTAGATAAAAAATGATTTGAACAATTAATGTGTGCGGCCGATTGCTCGTTAATTAAAAACGAAATAACAATCTGCACATAACTATTTTTATGATCATAGAGTTAGACCAAGAAAAGTCTGCAGAGATTTTGAGAGCCCACGCAGTGTAGGTGTTGTAATAAACGTTAAACTCCTATGAAATTATGACGTATAAATAACACCTGCACTGCGTGGGCTATCAAAATCGCTGCAGACTTTTCTTGGTCTAACTCTAGTTACGATGTGAAAGCAAATTGCAATTTGAACTTTCCAATGTCAACTTCATGAATGTTTGCATATAAATTATTTATCCCAAGCCAAAACCAAAATGATCTACATACTTACCGCACGGTACAGTCAGCAGCAGATATACCTGAGCGGGCAAGGTGTCCAAGAAAACATATACACTTCAATCGTCACAAAAATAAGGACATCTAAGATGTCATTTTCACGTAGGCTTTCAGTTCGTCACAAATACCTTAACTTCTGAGTTTTTCTTTAACACATACATCCTTATTTAATCACAATGACAATAACGGTTAAAAAGTCAGTGTCAGTGGTAACTAAGCAATCAAATTCAAGCTGCTGTCATTAATACCTATACGCACTGCCAATCACGTACGTCAGCAGCCAGGGTGCCACCAGTTGCTAAGCAGTTGTTATTTTAATGGTAACTAAGCATCAACATTTTATCTGTTTAACTTTAAAATAAATACTGTAGCACTACGAATTGACACCTCCTTTCTTAAAGAAGTATTTTATCGTTAAGTGTCAAACTTATACAATAAATAAGTAGGTTGTACTAGAATGATCGGTTTTTTTATTTTAACTGTCATATGCGGCTGTTCTTCCAAACTGTTGATCATATTATATACCTATGTTAATATATTTATTTAGCCCACTTATTGTAGTAAAATATACTATACAGGGTGGCCCATTTAGATCGGCCAGTATGGGAAAATCTGATACTATAAGATATACACCGATCTCTTCTTAGGAATCATGTCATCGATTTTAGTAACACGAAAAACTGCATTCATACATAAAAAAAATGTGTACTCAGCTCGGGAATCGAACCCCGAACGTTTTGAAAAATAAAACTAAGACTATTTCTATTTAGATATCGATTGTGTAGGTCTCAATTTAGTCAGTTTTCGAAGAGACCAGCATTTTTAGGGTTCCGTACCCAAAGGGTAAAACGGGACCCTATTACTAAGACTCTGCTGTCCGTCCGTCTGTCCATCCATCCGTCCGTCCGTTCGTCTGTCACCAGGCTGTATCTCAGGAACCGTGATAGTTAGACAGTTGAAATTTTCACAAATGATGTATTTCTGTTGCCGCTATTATAAGTAACAAGAAATACTAAAAACAGAATAAAATAAAGATTTAAGTGGGGCTCCCATACAACAAACGTGATTTTTGAGTAGTAAATATCAAATGGCATTCCGCACAGGAGTAATCTAAGTAACGCCCACTGCGGGTTCAAACCTACAACGTCCTGATAGAAAGTCGTACATACGCTACATGTGACATTATCTTCAAAAATTATATAAACTAATGCGAAATTAACATAAAACCAGAAGACACCAATTAATAATAGAAATGAAACCCAAAAAAAAACAAAAAGCTGTACTCTAGGTGCGTACGACTGAGATTTGAACCCGCAGTCTCTGCTTTGAAAAGCAAACGCCTGTTACTGAGACCACGACGTGCCTTGACAATTGGCTCTAAATTCGGCTTCAGTTAGCTTTTGCTATGTGTCATTCGTCTTGACGATTCTGTTAAAAGAAATAGTTTGCAGTAAGTTGACCGAAAGGCTCCTGTCAAATGGTTGAAGGGCAAAACGTGAGATAGATGTATGTGATGACAAGACTGTACTGCTTTCGATGATTGTCAAAACGCTTTACCTGAAATTAGCATGGCTATCTTTTATTCAATATTCGACCATACTTGTATGCTTTAAACTCTATTTTTCCATATTGTTCAGATATATTTGACACGTTGACCGCTTAGATACCATTGGTTTTTTGACAGCTAAGGTATCAATGACTTGTTGTAAGTGTAGAAATTAATGAATAGCGACTGTTAACATATTTGTGACACGTTGAGCGCTCACAAGTAAATACTACCATGACAGTCAACAACTTTTTGACAGTTTAAACGTTTACCTCTCTTTGAGCACCTGGAGTGCATAGCGACTTCTGCTGCTGACTGTACTGCTATAATTGAGTTCAGTGAAGTAATTTCAGTTCTCTCATAAAATTTATAGATGTACCGATATCATCATATTCATATTTCAAAGATTTGATTATTCAGTCTTTCGATTGAATAATCAAATCGCCATTCTGTTGTCTTTTCTGATTCCTACGACGTAACGTAACGTAGGGGGTAGGCATGAACCTGTAAATGATGTATACTGCGGTATACATCAGCAGACTCATGTACCTATACATAGTATACGGTAGTGCGCGTATATTTGCCAGCAATCCATATGATGAAATATTATTTCCGATTTACGAAATAGTAACTCTATATTTTTAAATTTCTCTGAACTGACCTGCTCAGATTACTGAATTCGTATAACATCAACTTTAATAGTTTCATTCATACACGATCAAGTTTCGCAGATTAATTGAAAATAGAACACTCGAAGCCGCGCAAGTAGCTCGGCAAATGAAGGAAGACCGACGACTGAACATCATTACGACGCCATCTTGAATTTTCTTTACTATTCTTTTAGGGTTCCTATGAACAGTCGACGTCAAAGATATGTTTACATTTTTTCGCCTTATTACAAAGAAATAAGGTGCAAAAGTGTCAACATATCTTTGACGTCGATTGACTTAGGGCCAAAATTGTATATCCCATCTTCTATCTTTTTGCACTTTGTAGTTTCTGAACCGTTATTAGGCGTAATTTAAGAACAGATTTTGGACGTAATAAGTGTCAAGCGAGACTTCCCTACAATTTCTGGCGAAGCTCTTTCAAAATGTTTCCGCACTTGACCTAGTAACTAGACTTTGAAATTTTGATGTGACAGACAGACGGACGGAATCATATCATAAGGGTTACTTTTTACCTTTTTGGTACGGAACCTTAAAACGGTACATATATAAAGAAAGTTAAACAAAGTCCCGAAAGCATAAGAAATGCACGATTTGCGTGCGTCGTTTACACATCTACGTACAGGATAGAAATATATCACCATAATTTTAAAGGTCGTTTTTAACCAGGGCCTACCACGAATCACGTTCGACGAGTTGCCTCTCTGTCGCACTTGTAAATTTGTACGTAAGTGTGACAGGGAGGCAACACGAACGTGGTTCGCGGAAGGCCGTCTGCGCTCAAGTACGTTCACAATAAATTGTGTTTATAAATTGCGGGTCTCAAGTGCCTTTGTGTGTAATATAGTGTGTGATACTCCGGGTGGTGCAAGTCATGAATAACAAGATGAGATGCTAATAGTTATTTGTTTTACAAGGGGGCAAAGTTGTTGTTTAACCGCTCGTGCTAATATTGATACCCGAGCAAGCGAAAGATTCCAAAATTGCACCACGAGCGTAGCGAATGGTTCGAAAAATGGAATCTTGAGCGTTGCGAGGGGTTCAAAGCACGACCGATTGGAAGCGACCCGCATCCAGCGACTTCCGGCGGCCTTAACAAGGTCGTCGTCCATCTTGTGGGTGGACGTCCTACGCTGCGCTTTCTAGTCCGTGGTCTCCATTCGAGCACTTTTCGGCCCCATCGGCCATCTTCTCTGAGTACAATGTGGCCTGCCCATTGCCACTTCAGCTTGCAAGTGATGTTTACACAAACATTTATATTTTAAAATAATAATATAAATAAATATTCATCATAATTTAAGAGCATGGCTCTTGTCGGTGGAGTATGTGCCAGTTTTCGCGGTCCTCGGCCAGGTTCTTTAGGTCACTATAAGACACGACATTTGCTTTTGCTTTTAGTTGTTCTGTATATCTTGCAATACAAATATTACAAAAACAAAAATTATTTCGATCAAGTATATATTTATTTTAAGACATACCTAATTATTATTATTTAAATTAGGGCGTCTATTTACTCCCTAACATACCCTATGACGAGATTGCGGAATATACTCATGAACTACACTAATTTGTAACGATTAATGTAGCTAATTACCAGACATCGTAACTTTTACAACATTTTTGGTGCAGCGGAGTGATGTTAACGGAATCGGTATAAACAAATTCAACCCTAATGATTAATTAGCATTATTACGTTAATATTAACCTTAATTGGAGCATTCCATGAAATTGTCTACCGTTGTCCCGTACAAACGCGAAGTTTCTGAAGATTTAAAGGTATAAGAGTTTCCTTTTCTATGACAAATGGTCAATAATATGCACAGAAATATAATCGTCTGCTTTAAATGCCGAGAAAAAAGTCGCGACACAGGAAATAAAATGCGTTTGTACGGGACAGCCCGTGGAACGCTCCAATTTACCATTTCAGTTGGAATTATCTATACCAATTCCGTTAACACCACTCCGCCGCACCAAAAATGCTGTAAAAGTTACGATGTCTGCTAATTACTAACTTCCGATAGTATTTCCTTGTAATATGTTTTGACTTGAACCATACATTGTAGCGATAGGCCCCCAACGTCTGATATAAAGTTGCTCGCTTCAGGCAAGTGCACGATAACTTTTAACTCATATTGCAACATCACATTCATTTGTCATACAAGTATGAAGACAATGAGCCGCAGGATAAGTATGCCACCAATAGGGGGTTAAATAAATACTTATAAAACATCACATTTTGAAAAATTAAACACTGCAAAAAAAACATTAATTTGTCATTTGACTACAATGAAGCATTTGCCAGACAATATAAAGTTACACATAAGTAATTAGGATTTATTATGCTGTTATCAAACGTCGGATAAAATACTTAGAGACCGCTTATAAGGATTTTAAGGATATAAAAAGATACCGCATTTTTTCTATATTGTATTATTATGTTTAGGAAATGCTTACGTAAGTAGTACGGTCAACATCAAAAGTAATGGATCAGACTATGCGTCAAGAATATACCTATTTACCTATACCATTCTCTAAATAATATGTAGCTTAACAAAAAGAGACGTCTCTACACCGTGTTTTTATTGAATTCCGTTAACTTCGGGGTATGGTTAAGAACGTTTAAGTGAACTAAATGGCATAGTTAATTTTCAAAAAAAAATTTTTTTTTGCTTTTTTTTAAAGAAAAAATTAAGTTTAAAAAGTAATTAAATGTAGCATATAGCGTTGTTGTAACACGGGCATTACATTTAACTCAACCAAACAATTGAAATCTGTGATATATCAATGTCATTTCGAACATTGATCGACCGAGATTGTACTTAAGTTTAGTAGCAAATGTATGAACTCATTCTTAACACTAACCAATATGTAAACCAGCCCTAAGGCAAGTGTACACGCTTGTAGAGGCCTTATAGGAAAAAAAAAATTATTGATTATCTCCGAAATGGAGTTAATTAGAACATCGGTGTCTTTGAGAAAGTTACTTAATTTAAGCTCAGGAATGCACCCTTGAAATTAACGGAAATCAAAAAAAACACGGTGTATAATTATGTAAAACAATTTAACTAAAGCTATAATCATCTTTTTGAACGAGAACACATTAAATGTGATAGCGATGACATTTTTTTCATCTCTATTTAGAAATCTTTGGTTTGTTGTTTTATCCAATACCAGCTATTGATGCTGACTGTGTTTCATTATTATCGACCGTTGGCGTTGCCTCACTAATCGACAATTAATAATGAGCGTTTATTGTTTATATTAGACAAACGATAAAATTTATCATTTGTCCGTTGTTTCGAAATGTTTCATTAGTCGGGTAGGCAATGAAACCCTATTAATGTTGACGGCCACCCATTTCACTTAACTTGCAAATTAATACAAATGTAATCATCTTAGCAGCAAACAGAAATTGGTAAATATAGGTACATGATATTGAAATTTACAAAACAAAGCTTATGACCTTAACCCATCCTATAATAATAAGTTTTAACTGTCTCATATTTAGGCGTGTCTAGACTTAGCGTATATATGTCAGTGTTGATACTGTCAGCGACTCGTGTTTTGTTACACCCTGTATAATTCTAAATGTTACTCTTTGTCAATCCACATTACTATTGCAACGTTACTGCAGCGGCGACGTGACTGTCAGTAAATTTATTTGATAAAATGAGTGCCAGATTGAATCGCGGCAGTATGAGGTAACGACGGGAACTCAATAACGCAGCAGTATATAACTTAAAATACTGTTGTAGTCTTCTTCTTAGTGTAGACTTCTATAGGTATATAGTTGCACCAAACAAAGTCTGCAGCGGATTTGATAGCCCACGCAGTGTAAGTGTTATGTACCTATACGTCATAATTTCATAGAAGTTTGACGTTTAAAATGACACTCGTACTGCGTGGGCTATCAAAATCGCTGCAGACTTTTTACGGTCTGACTATAGAAATGTGTGTTTTTACAGATATTTCGCGTTTTTCCCGGTAGTCTAGACCTAGCGTTACGAGCTCAGGTGTAAAATGTAGCACGACTCTGTAATTGCAATCGTCTCCAGATATTTATTGAATCCTTCTCTAACTTGAAAGTTATTGCACCAGCTGGGACTTGAATCTGTATTAAACTAGGTTTAAGTTTTTTTACACATTTTATATGTCTGTCTTTGTATTTAATTACTCACCCCCTTATTTATAAACGTTTACTAAAGATAATAAGCCGATAATAATCGTTTGTCCTTTTCCATCATACTAATACGTCGGAAAGGGACAAACGATTATAATCGGCTTGTCAAATTTAGTAAAGGTTTATGAATAAGGGGGTAAGACATTATTTATCAAACAATGGGGGCTCAGTTTAATTTCACTTTCCGACGGCGATTGCACTATACTACCTTTTGATGTTCTTAATAAGTACAAACTTTTTTTTTTAAGTTAAGGCTTTCCCATTGAGTGAAGATAAAACAAATTACTCACTCAAACACCAATCAAATTACTCACTCAAACAATGGAGCAAAATTTTACCAATATCGATACATTTTTGTTACTTATTTTATTATGTTGGTGAAATGAAATGAAATGAAATTATTTATTTGTACAAAAATGGGTATACATAAATGATCTTATTCTATAGACAGTGTCTCCATTTTCAGGCACTAGAAGCGTTCATTATTACTCAAATATCAGGAATTTAAGTGCAGAAAAGTTATATAATAGGAGAAAATATAAATTTGTTATATAAATTTCGCACAAGCAGATTCACCTTAATAACAAAGACACATTTTTTGAGGTACATTTTACCTACCTACCTGATAAAAAGTTATCCTTATTTATTTCAAATTAAGTACCTACATCACCTTTGCTTACAAAATCTTTGAATGCTACGACGAATTCCGATATTTTTCTCGGGTCATTTTGTGAAAAGGGTCAATGACTTTCTGCGTACGAGAATCCATTGCGTTCCCCAAAAAGCAATTTTCATGTGTCAAGTCCTTATCGGAAATATCGTGATATATTCAATTACAGATATTGAATGCGTGTCATGTTTGGGCTACCGTGTCAGCAAAAAAATTGTTGTATTTGAAGTAGTCTGCAAACATGTGCCCGGATGCCCGTCACAAACACTATTAAAATGTGCTACTTATATATTTCACGTGTGTAACACTGAATTTAAGAATTAAAAATGATATGATGGCCTTGAATACGCAGTGCCTGCGTATGTACTTAGGCCTTATAACCTTAATTCTGATTTCTTCTTAGTTCGGTTTCGATGACGAGTAGATGATCGAACATGATCGCCCGTCGCGTTGTGCCTACAGTTTTGTGGTCGCTTGATCGCAGCATGCCTGCCCTACCTGAGTTATTTCAAAACTATTAGTGTAAAAATTTAGATATCAACGATAAAATTTATTTGAACATGATGTTCTATCTACCAAGTATTTTTCTTTAGCCAGATAATAGTCGCTATCTTGTCAGCGTTAGAAATAATTAACTACTTTATATTAATTTATCGAAATGTGTCGAAATGCTTATTGTTTCATAGTATGTTCAAAGGATCATACTTTCTAAGCACGTTTGGCAACACGAAATTTAGTCCCAAGCTCATTAATCACGGTTGTTCCCATGTTGTTCCCCAATAAGCGTATATAGTGAAATAAAACACGTTTCTTCCGTAGGTCCAATTATTCAACCAGATCGGTCATTATGGGCCGAGTGCCCGGGCTAATTGAGGACCCTTTCAGCAACAAATTCTTGGTTTTTCCCTCTTAACGGTCTGCAGGGCAATACTAAAGGTACCAAATACAATTAACATGTTATTATCGTTGAGAAATGTGATGTTTAGAGGAGAACAACCGGATATACAAACGCATTTTTGCCCAAGCTGACACAAAAACGCTTTGCGCTAGAGGTGCTAGAGGGATACGGGTGGATGTTGGATGGATTTTATTTCATCGTTATATTTATAAATTTTATAATAGGTACATAGCTTAGGTAATGGCCGCTTGCGCTCGAGCAAGAGCCAGCGCAGGACGTCTATCAAAATATTCACACATTAGTTCAGCAGCAGCTCATGTGAATTTGCCCATAAACTCTAGGCAAAACACACGATATTTGTATAAGCTTCAACTATTCGAAACTTAAACGGTCTAGTACTTAGTTTGCTCGCTTAAACGTTGTCAAATAGTTGGTAGTGTTTAAATGAAAAGCCATAACTCAAACCCTTGCACATGTCCTGTATTTCCATTGCTTGACGAGTACAGGCGAGTGGAATAACTTTAGGTACTGTCACGCCTCAGTGCCACACTGCAGATCACACAGATAAATCAGAAAAGTGCCTATTCTTTCATAACCTAGTCTTCCCGCAGTTTTGGTAAGTCAGATTTTTAAGAAAGAACTATGCGTAAATAATAAGGAAGCGCAATTATAGCCTCTCCGTTGTGTAGGTATAGCTTGTCCGCTTTTCTAAGATCAAGTACCTAAGTTCGCCATAGTAAGTATTACTCGTACTGTGGCCAACAACGCATTCACTGCCAGGGGCGTAGCCTAGGAACAAATTTGTATGGCGGTGAACGCACATGTGCGTCGGGGCAGTGAATGTGTTAATCTTGTAAATTGGACAGTCTATAACATATCGGAAGAGGCCTTTGTCTATCAGTGAACGATTTTCGACTGATATGATGATGACGACTATGAGAAAGCGCGTTTCGAATAAGTTCTGGTGTGTGGTATAAATTCGCATTTCCCTGATTTGTTTACGGACGTGCTCCATGAAATGGGTGCAAAACTTTTTTTTTATTAATCTAGTGAAATATTCCGCACGTTTCACATCAAAATGCTGAGCACGGAGGGACATTATGAATTTCGACGCGGGCATTCAAACTGCCGTGAGTACTCGTTTTTATATCCATCATGTATTCGTACTTAATTTTTCTAAATAATGGTGGAGAACATCGGGTGTTTTTTGTATTTTTTGGCCCCTGCAGTTTTAAGTACTTAAGGAATGAGTGTACGTGTACACTGTGCGTGCGTGCGAGCGATCTTGTGAAGACGCAATACAAATAATACAATTGCCGAAGTTCACGCAAACTGATAATAATTTGAAAGAACGGAATAAACATTTATTAAATAGCTGTACAATTGAACAAATTACTTAAAGTAATGTTGATATCATATTTGTCGACATTTAGCCGAATGATTTCTGTCTGCATTTTAAGCGTGACCTAGATAAAAGTATAATGAAAATACAATCGGTTTTTCGACATATTTATTCAAGTAAGTTAGGTACCTAGTAATTTTTAACCGACTTCCAAATCTCAAAGAAGGAGGTTATCAATTCGGTTGTATGTTTTTTTTTTTTTAATATTTTTTTTTTTATGTTTGTTACTCGATATCTCCGTCATTACTAGATCGATTTTGAAAATTCTTTTTTTGATTGAATGTATATGCATACAGATTGGTCCCGTTTTTGTCAAAACCCAGTTCTGATGATGGGATCCATGAGGAATCGAGGGAACTCCTCAAATCTTAAAGGCATACATATAGTGATTTTTGGGTTTTTATCAACAAATCAAGCATATACACCCAAAAAAGTGACATTTGATGAAGTGGAATTGCTGATGATGATCAGAACGGAACTCTTTAACGACGCATAGTTCACGGTTGGCGATTTGTCCTCTTCGTTATGTTTGTTAAGCAAGTTAAGTTTTTAAGCCACATTTTTGTCAAGCTCGAGTTCTGATGATGGGATCCATGAGGAATTAAGGGAACTCCTCAAATCTTAAAGGCATGCGTATAGAGATTTTTGTATTTACATCAGAAAATCAAGCATTTTCATTAAAAACTGTGGCATTTGATGAAGTGGAACTGCTGATGATGATCAGAACAGAACTCTTCAACGACGCATAGTTCACGGTTGGCGATTTGTCCTCGTCGTTATGTTCGTTAAGCAAGTTAAGTTTTTAAGCCACATTATTGTCAAGCTCGAGTTCTGATGATGGGATCCATAAGGAATCGAGGGAACTCCTCAAATATTAAAGGCATACGTATAGATTTTTTTGTATTTTCATCATAAAATCAAGCATTTACATTAAAAACTGTCGCATTTGATGAAGTTGAACTGCTGATGATGACCAGAACAGAACTCTTCAATGACGCACGGTACACGTTTGGTGATTACGAATTTCGATTTTGACTTGGACTAGGACCTGGACTCGGACTCATACCCGGATCCGGTTCGGACCCGGACTCGGATCCGGATTCGGACCCAGACTCGGAATCGGACTCGGACCCGGACTCGGATCCGGACTCGGACCCGGTCTCGGACCCGGACTCGTACCCGGACCCGGACCTTGACCCAGAAAACCACTATGATACCTTAACTAAATAAACAACTATGATTACCTATCATAAAATTAATGTAGGTATAAAGTACGATGATGCCAATCTTACTAGCCCCTCCCGCTTAAACCCCCGTACACCGCACGGCATGCGCCATTAAGTGGGTTAGGTTAGGTTTGAACTGCGATCCTCACAGAACCGAACAAGGATTAGGTTAGGTTAGAACTGCGAGCCTTACAGAAACGAAATGCTACTTGAAAAGTGGGTTTGATTAGGTTCGAACTGCGATCCGCACAGAACCGAACTGCTATCTGAGGAGTGGGTTAGGTTAGGCTAGAACTACGACCCTCATGGCTCCTCTTCACGATGGGCCAACGCCGGCCACTTCAAGGGACGCATTTATGCGTTAGAGGGAGCAAGTGATATTGCTATCTCATTCTACCGCATGGCTGCGTCCCTTGGAGTGGCCGGCGTTGGCCCATCCTGTAGAGGAGCCATTATACAGAAGCGAAATGCTAGTAGAAAAGTGGGTGGTTTTACCTCCTTTTCTACATAGTGTACCATCTACAATAATCTTTCATCGGCCCCCATGGAAGTCGGTTTTTTTTTCTTAAAAATTATATTGTATCAGCCATATTTTCATATTATTACAATACCTGTCTTCGGTTAACTTTTTAAGAAAAATCAGTTGAAGCCGTAGTAGGTACATAAATTTTTAATTATATATTTGTATTTTTTCCAACATTTACTCATAATAATCGTAGTCTTCCAGTAGGGTGTTTTTTCGCAAATAAAAGGTCTAACCATTTCATACTTCGTGTTAGCCAGAAGGCCATCCCTAAATACAGTTCCACAGAGCCGGTTGAAGCTTGCCGTCGTGCCGCTGTTGGGTAACCGCGTTTACCCACTTATGGTAACATTCCATTTCTAACCGCAGCTGCACTCCTAGTACTGAACGCGTCGCTATTATTGTCAATTTCCATAGTAAAATGAACAGTAATGCAGCTGTCGTTGGAAATGGACTGTCACCTTTATCGTAACCTGCGGCTCAGTGTTTACGAGTATAATTGGCTACTTTCCTACTAGTCAAATCAGCTTCTTTTTAGGGCTGTCAAAACGATTTGCTAATATGGAATTTATATGAAAACTTGTGTAGTGACGTCACAGTCAAGTCACCTACTTTTTATACTTCCATCCGATTTATTAATTATAAATTATGAAATAACTGCTATCTATGTTTTTGTAATAATTATCTGGTGGTTTATTTTAAGTATAGCAAAGTACCCAATTGTAGACATAAAATCAAAAGTGCAAAGATATGGCATTATGTCGAAGATCAGTTTTTACTTTTTTAAGTATTTTTAGTTGTATCCGAATTATCTACTTTATTTACACAGGTAATTTACTTTAATTAATTAAATAATGTCATCGCATTTGTCTATGCTACCAGAGCTGGTAGTCTAGCATGAGTTGCGTTCTCGCGCGCGACTCCATAGCTCACATCAAGCGCGACAACCAAGATTGCAATCGTTTAGATACTTAGATCGTACAGACGCGAAGAAAAATTACATGAACATGATCATTTCTATAGGTGCATATTTGCATAATACATATAAGTTTCGATTGAAGTTTTCGATTGCTTATTGGCTAATAGGCAACCATATTCGGCAGAAATTAAAAATAGTGACAGCCTTATTGGTTATCATAAAGAGATGCATAAGAGAATGCCCGCTTAGTACGTACATCAGTCATACATGACGCGCGACTCTTGCAGCCCGCGTACGCGCCTATCGAATTCGCGCATGTGCGCGCGGCGCAGAGCTGCGCGTTCCGCGTCTTTTGGTTCGTAGTTTGAGCCGCTGCAGTCACAGCAAGCTCCGCAGTTACAGAACGCGCAACACGTTTTACCTATCAATGGCAGGGCTCCTGTAAAAAAGTTAACAGACAGTTACTTATTGGCCAGGGTTTTTTGACATATTAATATAATTCCGGTAGAAGTCATGGCGGTGTGTCAAATATTGCCAGTCCAAAAGGGATTATTCTGAGGTGTCAAATGCTAAACCTTAGGAAAATAAAGGAGTGTTTTGGGCTAGATACAGAAAGGTATGCGACCTTCACACCTGCCATAAAAAAATAATAAGCAAACAACAATCAGGTTGTTAACTTCAGCTGCTTAATACCACCACACGAAAAGTTTTTTTTTCTACTCGTGTACTTTTATCTGTCATTTACATAGTCACGAACGAACATATAAGGGCATACATTATTAATACTCCTTAAAAGTCTATAGTCTATTGCCCAAAAAAACACTTGTGTCGTTTTAGAGACATTACGATACGGTAAGCTAGTGCAGGGTAGCAGGTGCCACATACCGGTACATTGCTACCAACGTGACAAACGATTGAATGCATACGGTTTTTATTAAAAAAGAAACAAATTTGTACTGAGTTCATTGCTACCAACATAATAAAAAATACTTTTATACCCTACAGCACCACGACCCTGGTGCGGTAGTGTGTAACGGCTTTAAAAAAAACAACCATAGACATTACTCGTTTGTTTCTCGTTTCCCGCCTTTCCCGGTAATTTCTTGTTCTTTGAGCACTTTGCGTTACTATTTGTTTTGCGTTCATAAAAAGTGTTGAAAATGGACAAAGAGGACAACATTGTTTCTACACCTGAAGAAATATCCGCTGCAGCACAAGCAGCGACCGAAAATTTGTTGCCTAACTACTAAATCGCAGCACCTATACGACAAATCTTATGAGAAGTTCATGGCGTGGAGATTGGAGCACAAAACTTCGTCATTCTCTGAAAACGTCTTTGGTGTATTTTCAAAGACTAATTGGAAGCACCGGATCAGATTTATCTTTTAAGCAAGGTTGGTATATGTTACAAAAAATTTTGATATAGGGTACACAGGACAACGGAGCTATATTTATGTCCATTTTATATTTTTGCATTAAAACTGAATATTATTTAAGTCTCCTTTTTCTTGTTACAGGTTGCAGTAATATTTGGTATTATGGGTGCTTGTCGCAGACAAGAGTTACATACATATAGTAATACCTACTATCCAAAATTTACATTGACATTTTCATAAATATAATTTTGTTTATATTTTTTTGTATTTTATTTAATATTGCCTACTCATAGAAAAAGCATTGTATGCAACGTTGTATAAGTAGTCAAAAAATGCTCATGGCGTCTTTATTAACAATGTTCGCCTTCGGCTCACATTGTTACCCACGCCACTCACATTTTTTACCCCTCTTATAAAACTGTTGCATAAAATACTATTACTTAGTCAACGTTCTAAAAACTTTGACACATTACCGCGTAATTGCACGGAGCCAGACGTCGCCATCTACATGTCAAATTCTTAGCACTTTTGGGTTTTACACAGTCATCTAATTTACTTAATCTTTGATTCTAACCAAGTTTAAAAGCCTGCGCGACAAAGTCCAGATAAGGCGTCTCCACAGCGACGTCCAATGGGGCCTGGCAGATGCGCACGACATGGGTTTTGCGTTCTTCATTGCGCTCCTTAATATTGAGGTGTTTGCTTCGACCGTGGAGGGGGCACGGGCCGTTAGGGAACACTTCCTGGTGATATACATACATTTATTTTAATAAATAACATCTGATTTCTCACATTAGAACCATTTTAAAAGAAAATGTTTTTATTTCGGTCTAACCATCTTCGAGAAATCGAAAAACATACATAGAGGCAAAAAAAAACAATAGAGTCTCCTTGTATTGATATCGGTCGACTAATATGTTTTGAATTCTAAAATGAAGGATGCATGATCGATCCTCTTCCTTACTCTAGGACGTAGCCGGAAGCATTCAGGAATCGGCTTCCTCTCCAAGAGAAGTTCTTCCGAAGTCAACTGGACTTGACCCTTCCATTCTCGTCTTCTACTCTTGCATATAGGGCGGCACCTGTGAAAGGAAGAGACACTCCAATAATACGAGTATACTATTCTTAAAAACCGTACGGTGTACCTATCCTTGGAAACTAAATATGTATTAAATAAAATCTGATTTTCATGGGATATAGGTAACCCCCAAATCAATGAACTCTCAGGAGTCTCAGGTCACCTTTAAGGCCAATAAGTACCCTATGACTATGCATTACGTTACGGCAAGCGTGGCTCACTCCGCGATTTCGTCGCTTTGCTACAGGTAGCTAAAAGTACATCCGTTCCACACCAATTTTGGTGGCTAGCCATAAGCCACGCGTAGCGCTGTCGCCACCTAGCGGCCATATCTGTCCTGATAGTAACAGACGCGTTTTGTTAGAGAGTCTTCTGTACCTAGTACTATTATTTATTCTGTGGTTACGGGCACGCAACAGTGTGACACTTGAAATTTTAGGATTTCAATCCTACAAACCCTCTTAGGGTCTCCCCAAATATATCGACGCGCATTCGGCAAAAGCCGATAGGAAAAAGCTTTATGTCCGCGCAATAAGACCGAAAAAGTCGTCGTTCGGCTCGGCTCGCATCGGCCGGCACCTGCCAACGCGTCGACGGCTTTTTCGCTCTTATTGCGCGGACATAAAGCTTTTTCCTATCGGCTTTTGCCGAATGCGCGTCGATATATTTGGGGAGACCCTTAATGCGCGTTTTTAGGTTCATCATCATCCTGGAACAATATTTTTGTTTATTCATTTTGACTCTTACCATTTCAAATTTCCTAACGAAAACTCATTTAACATTTATTTAATTGTTGTGGCAAGACAACTGGTGTTCTATTTTATTTAATTTGTACATTTTCTTATCCAGCTGTAGGCTGTAATTAATCATCGCTACCTCATTGAGTTTGTGTTCGTTGAGACAAATCTGTCTTGAAACTCTTGAGAAGAAAAACAGTCTGTGGCTGAGTACAGTCAGAGATATTTTCTTAGATATTTCTTCTTCCTCGCGTTATCCCGGCATTTTGCCACGGCTCATGAGAGCCTGGGGTCCGCTTGACAACTAATCCCATGATCAAATCATGTTTTTCGTGGGTACTAGTTTTTACGAAAGCGACTGCCATCTGACCTTCCAACCCAGAGGGTAAACTAGGCCTTATTGGGATCAGTCTGGTTTCCTCACGATGTTTTCCATCACCGAAAAGCGACTGGTAAATATCAAATGATATTTCGTACATAAGTTCCGAAAAACTCATGCCGGGGTTTGAACCCGCGACCTCCAGATTGCAAGTCGCACGCTCTCACCGCTAGGCCACCAGCGCTTAAATCTACTTTCTTAGATACCATTTTATAATATTTATTCATGCTTGAAAATACATCCTTTTTCCTGGTTCATTAAATATCAGACAGAATTTTTTACGATAAATTACATTAAGGGTTAACCTTGCCTTTCGTAGAACCTGTACTGTATGTATCTGTTCATATGAAAAGGGTTCGCGATTTCCTATCGTAATATTTTAACTTAAAGGAAGCGACCCTATGATGTCGGCAACGGATATTACTAACTAAAGGACTGGTAGGAAAATTAAGTCAATACGAGTAAGGTTATAGTTAGGGTAAGCGGAACTATGCAAGAGGGACACTTGTTGATAATAAAACATATAGAGATACTTAAACATACTAAAAAACTAAATTAAATTATAATACTAAAAATATATAACTAATGCATAAATAAAATTAAATTAACTTAAAAATACTTGTGTAAAGGGCCTTCCTCATACGGTTTCTCTTATAAATAATAATTTTAAAAAATAAATAAAGATTAACCTATAACGTCCCAATGCTGTGCACAGGCCTGCTTGATAGCAGCCCGAAAGGGTTTGGGCTATAGTCTCCACGCTGGCAAAATGCGGATTGGGACCTTTGAATTTCTTCGCGGATGTATGCAGGTTTCCTTACAATGTTTTCCTTCACCGAAAAGCTAGTGGTAAATATCAAATGATGTTCCGTACATAAGTTCCGTAAAACTCATGGGTCACAAGCCAGGGGGCCGATTTTTGAATTTCAATCGCTCGATTTCGTCACTCGAAAATCGGTGGAAAACGGCGAAATGCTAATTTTTTAAATACGAGCGATCGAAATTTGGAATCTAGTGGTATTGACCACTCGAATTCAATTCCATTAGTAGAATTTAAACGCCTAGTAGTGGAGATATCATTTAACGAAATACACGAAATCGAGTGGTCGAATTTCAAAAATCGGCCCCCAGTATTTGAACCCGCGACCGCGCGATTGAAAGTCGGACGTCAGATCCACTCGGCCACCACCGCTAATCCCGACCGCCGAGAAAAGTATGTTTGCCTTATGTCACGACCTTATGAATAAAAATCGGCCAAGTCTGTTCCGGTGTAAGTACAGCCTGTCATAAATAATAATTATCTTACACATATAAGTGTAAAACGTTAATCGCTTCAATCATTTCTTTATAAACTTCTTACCTTAAAAGTTTTTTTTTGGGCAACAGTACTGACTTAATGAAAAATGTATTTCCATGGGAATTAGTATTTTTGACTATGGTGCGTCGATTTTTTTTTGACATATAGGTACATAGTCTTATGTTGACATAGTTGATAGTTTTAACCTTTGTAATGCTCTTTGGTCTCTCACATTAAGGATCTTAATGTAAACAAGAAACTCATTCCTCCAACGGAACGGCAGCTGACGTTCATAGCGCTTCACGATCATCTCCTTAACGGGGGTCCCTTTGTTTCCCATAAAGTTTTAAGTCATAATGTATTGTTTGTCATATTATCGTTAGTCATAAAACTGAAACCGTTAACTTTTCAGGATTTTCCTAAGGTTATTCTATAGATTTAGGTTAGGTTTGTTTTATGGCAATCCTGAAAAGTTACGCGTTTCTGAGAAAAACCAATTATGACTAACGAAAATTCGGACAAACAATACATTATGACTTAAAACTATTTGGGAAACAATAGAGACCCCCTTTAACCACTCTAGAAGTTACCGCCTCAGACGAACTTGGTCATACAAATTCGTTGGTAATTGGGTAACTATCAAAATGACCTTTTCATAGACCCTTCTCGGTACTGTCACATGCAATATTGCAAGATGAGCTGAAAATACGTAACACCCCAGAACTTTGATTTTTCATCTCGATTCATCAAGTAAGATATTTTGGATGCGACTGTACGAAGCTAATGGGACTCATTCAATAACTGGATTCAAATATTTATTGAGGTAGCAAAAATAAAAGAATTAACAAAATAATTAAACTAAAAATTAAAATTAAAACTAAAACTAAACTCTAACAACTATATACACATATTTACAGATAAAAAATGGGAGCTAGCTCGGCGCCGGATGGTAGGGTGCCCAGAAGGCTGGTGGCATTGCCGCGCTGAATGGCAATGCCAATTCGTTGGGCAAGGAAGTACCCTGGATTCATGATTATAATTTTATTCTCTTTGGATTAATTAGAAGGAATCTGCTCTCAAATTATGAAATATTTTTATAATTTTTAGATACATTTTCGGAATATTTAGCACATCGTTTACAAATACCTACTCCAAAACACACGAAATAAATTGTTTGTACCATGGAACAATAAACGATTATGATTATGATTTAAATTAAATAGGTGTGCGTACTTGCAAAGACCCTCGACCGTTTTCGGATCCCTCTTGGTTTTTGGCAACGATATCATTTTGTTTACCGAATTCGCACATTACATTAATTTTGTAATAATATTGCACTTTGAAAATGCATTATTGATGTAATGTCATTTTGACATTAAGCCATAGAGTAACTTAGATACATATACTTACTATACTCTTTGCTTAGATATCACTCAACCATAAAGTATACGCCCCGTGCATGAACTATAGGGGGCGGCATAGGAGCTGACAGATTTTTGGCGCGAGGCGTAAATGTGTCGTTTATGCTTCCGATGTGCCCACAAGATGGCAGAACCTATAATGCACAAGTAAACGTACCGATGAGAACGGCCATGTACATGTGCACATATGTTTCCGATTCAGGCCACAAGATGGCAGACCCTCCAACGCGCACGGTCCCTAGAGTAAAAGAAGCGAAATCTCTTACGGTAGAACAGTTTATAAAAGTGTCAAGCAGTCACCTGTAAATAAATAGTTCCAAATCTCTCCAGAAAAATGATAGAGTAGCTGAGGACGTATAGGCTATTAGTATAGGCGTTATTGATGGAGTGAAGTGCGCCGTCAATGATTTGAATTTTTTTTTAATCAATTATTCTAGGTACTTACCTATCTATTGTAGCGCCACGTATTTAAGGTTTTTTGACGGACACTTTTTAACACATGGAGATACACACAAAACTAAACGTTATGTTATAAATAATTTTCTTTTAAGTGTACAATAAAAAATTGTATAAGATTAGGCATGTGTATTTTCTGGTGTAGGCTATGCATACCAAATGCATAGGTACTCAACGCATATAGATATTTAAGTCCACAAAATGCTGAAACAATGACGAGAGAACCAGGATAAGCAGCTTCCTGTCAAATGAACAAAGATAACAGTCATAAATAATGCGTTATAAAAAAAACATTTCACTAACCGCGTATGTGTCAGCTTGCAAAGATCGTGATATTAAACCTGGAATAGAAAAACTTAAAAACACAACTTTATCAATAACATATAATTACCTACTTAATTAAAACAATAGTGTAAAATTATAGTCAAATTATACACTAATAAAATGATTTTATTTAGTGTTATTTCCCTAGCATTTTGTTTGTCCGTAGTAGTTGTAGCACGTAAGTATTTTATTTTTCTTACAGAATATGAAATGTGGGTGAAGTTTGAAATGTATGCAGTAAAATAAAATGATAGAAACACATGCAAGTGCAATATATCGACGAAATAATTAAAACTTTCAAGCGTCAATTACGCACCTATGTTCGTTGAATAGGGTAGGTATTTGACTGTATTTAAAATAAATTATTTTACTCCATGCATCAAATGAAGCACCAGAATTAATAGAGAAACGTAGACAGTAGTTATTTTTAGACACAATTTCTATTTTAAAACCCGTATAAAACTATAATGAGTAGGTAATTTGGTTGTGACGCAGATGCTTGTGTTTCATATAAATTCCATAGTAGCAACTCGGGTGATTAACTGATAGGTATGACAAAGCGAAAATTGGACTACATTTTTTGTAGAATACACGGTGTAACATGAGGAAACCGAATAATTGTAACCACGCATTTCTGAGGTCAAAAGAAGTAAAAAAGAAGTATAGAGAATAAGCAGTAGTAATGTTTAATGGGTAGTTATCCTTAATCACCCTTTTCGTCTGAGCGCTTTGTAAGTGGTTCCAGACTTTGTGGACATATTCAATCACGTCTTGTGGTCGTATTTATATATTAAGTAATCTCTAATTTTAACAGATGGCAAATTATTCCGATTTGACTACGACTACTACCAGGAGGCAGAAGGCTGGATAAAGCTACACCAAATCCCGGCAACATGGCGGGATGCCAGACTAAGATGCTTTAGAGAAGGTACACCCACACTCTGAATGTTTCTCTTCTCTGATTATATTAGAGTGGGTACTCTAATGTTCCCTAGACTAAACAATCTAATATGGTACTAAATTATTTATACATAATCTCGTAAAATAAACTACTTACGTACTTATTGTGATGGTCAAATGAAAAAATATAAATGAAAGTCCATCTATTTTACCCATAACGTGGCGTTCACAGGATCCGACTACCACTGGTTTAAAATACTTTCAGCGTCTTCCAGCGTCCAATATAGCTCGGCTTATCCATGGATAAGATCGACGCCTGGCTCTTGAACACCTACCGATTTACCGATCCGTATTTCTGGTATAAACCATAGAAGTCGCGTAAAAGAAGGACTACCTTCCCTTCACTCTCTTGTCAAGACTTACTACTTTCGCTGCGCCGTAGTTATCATCGTTATTAAGCGTACTTACTTGCAGACAGCCGAATCAACTCGAGAACGAAGCGAACGTTTGAAGAACATAATAAGGCTATAATCTTCTTCGCGAGTAGCGTTCATTGCCTTATCACTTTGTGCGAGCTCGGCTGTGATGACGTTATTTTGCCATCAGGTGCCGCGCTAGCTTCACCAGAAACGGAAAACCTTCGGCATGCCATGCAGAGCGTATTAATGAACAACCAAGCAGTAACTTGTGGAATTTTTACTGGGATACATGCTACGTACTCTAAAGGAGATTACAATTCAATTGACGGTAATCTTATTTCTATTTTTCATTGCTTCAGACACGATCAGTGTCAGAGGACTTTTGAGCTAAATTATGGACCCTAAGCAAGAAGAAATTTGTACATAGATCCCCCATTAATCTATTTGTATCGCACGTGCATATTAGTTTCCACATAGTGCTCGTACAGTGGCATTGGCCTCTGGCACATGGGCGGGACAGCAATATAATTACGCACGTGCGATAGAGACAGGAACAGGGTCAATATACGAAATTCTTCCTACCTAGCGTCCTTACATTATTTAGTTACTATCTATACCTAACTTGATCAATCATTATGACCAGAGCAGATGACGCCGCAACAGAAAACTGCGTGACGAAATTGATTTTTTAGTATTTAAGATTTTTATTATTGTATATAAATGTTAGTTTGTAAGGTATGTATCTATCGGCCTTAGTAGCCTGAAAATAAATGCTTTGATGAATTGATTATATTCTTAGGTACCCCATTGAATCGAATCCCAATCAACTGGGCACCCGATGAGCCAGACAATGCGGATAATAACGAAGACTGTCTCCTGATGCTGCCCAACGGCACCATGGCCGATGTCAACTGCTCAGACGTCTTCCCATACGTTTGCTACAAGAAGAAGCTGCCCAACATGGCGGTTAACAACTGTGGGACTGTGGATAAAAGTGAGTTTACCATAATCTAGCGACCTTCACCAAGGAGGAGTTTTGACCGAAGGGTGTCAAGTTTCGGCGGTTCCGCGGCCGGCTCCCTGACGCGGGGTAGCATACATATTATAATTTTTTTTTTTATAATATGTATGCTAGTTTTAAGGTATCTATTTATTTATTTATGAAATAAAGACATTCGTTTCGTAATGTTCTAGATTCCTCTACTTTTACTTTCTTACAACTTATTTACAAGATTTGACAGAAGTACCCAGCCAGCTTATATTTGTAAGTTCCAGTCTATTTAATTCATCCAAGGTAAAACGCCCGACATGCTAAAATCTAATTTGACAGTACACTAGAAAGTCTACCTTATATTTTTAAAGGGACAAAAGCCTAAGCCACAAAACAAATTCATTTCTGATAGAAAGATAAGGAGACAGGAGCTTTCTTAAAACTGTCCGCGATTTTAACAATGGACATTCTGAAAGTTTAAAAATACCGTCTATTCATTTTCATCAATTTTCATTCGGAATTTTCATGAATGAAACCGAATAACAAAGCTAATTGTTTGGTTTTATAGACTGTTGTGGGACACTATATATTATACTCGTGCCAGTCCGCGTGTGAAAATTTTGCATTCAAACTTTAAATAGATACTTACCTAATATGTATATAATTTCGTGAAAAGTAATCTTTCATAATGGGCTATAGCTCCCATGGATCCGAAGGCAAAATATATGACAAATTAATATGTATTTACGCAGGTTACGCCTTGGACACCCGTACAGGCAGCTGCTACAAATTTCACACGGAGCCTCAAACGTGGCCGCGCGCGTTCTCTGCATGCTCAGGGGAAGGCGGCCATCTTGCCGTTATTAACAGCGAGACCGAGGCTCAGGTGAGATCTCATAATAGGTTCATAAAAGATTCCTCTCACTTAGGAAAATTGTCAGGTTTCAGTATAAAAATGAGTTTAATTTTTTGTGCTTCAAAAGTACAATACACTTTTGGGTGCCTATTAGTACCTATTGTCACATACCGATATGTATCATCATCAGCTAATTAAAGTTAATTAAGTGTAACTACTGTGTGTGATGGGGTCGAAAAGTGCTCGAGTGGAGACCACGGACTAGCAAACGCAGCGTAGGACGTCCACCCACAAGATGGACGGACGACCTTGTTAAGGCCGCCGGAAGACGCTGGATGCGGATCGCTTCCAACCGGTACGGTACGGTAGTGGAGGTCCAAGGGGGAGGCCTATGTTCAGCCAGCAGTGGACGTCTTATGGCTGAGATGATGATGATGATGATGATGACTGTGACTGTGTCTACTTTGGGCGATTCAGTCGGTAGGTAAGTTACAAGCGGATAATGATATGTACCTATTTATTCGTGTTCAGGTCCTGAGGGAGATATATGCACAGCATCCGCCCGGCAGCCTGCCTGGCAACTTCATCAAGCACGTTGTTCACATAGGTCATACTGATTGGGAGGAACACGGGATGTGGATGACTATTCACGGTACGGTCTACTATTATTATTAGCAGGCGTGACTCACTCCGCGATTCCGTCGCTTTGCTACAGGTAGCTAAAAGTGCATCCGTTCGGCCCCAATTTTGGGGTTTGCCATAAGCCGCGCGTGGCGCTGTCGCCACCTAGCGGCCATATCTGTGCTGATCGTAACAGACGCGTTTTGTTAGAGAGTGAGTTTTCTGTACCTAGTACTATTATTTATTCTGTGTAGTCAGATTTCATCAATCATCACGCATTAGGGAAAAAATTTAACGCAAAGTTATAAGTCCGATGTTTTACCATTTAATGTGTTTGATAGAAAAACAATTCCAGAATTGCTTCTGGGTTTGGAGGTGTCCTTTGTTGTTGTTTACAGTTTCCAAGTTTGTAGTCAGCATCAATATAGTAGCGAATGAAACAACGCTCTAAAAGCACCTACCTGTTATCCGGAAATTATGTATTTCCAAGTAGAGGAAATACATAATACAGGTTGCACTTCGGGGAGTGTGCCCAAGAGCTACACGAGCTTATTCCACCGTCCCCATTCTACCATCGGACTTTTAGACGCACGGCCGGTTTCCATCCTTACTTAGTAGATTATCCACCAATTCGCACGAAGCGCTTTGCTTCTACTTTTCTTATGCGCACTGCCAAGGAATGGAATTCCTTGCCCGCGTCTATATTTCCGTGTTCTTATAACCCGGCAACCTTCAAATCAAGAGTGAACAGGCACCTTCTGGGCGAGCTCGCTCCATCGTAGGCCACGTCTACGCCTCGGCTAGTCTGTGGCCATGAGTAAGCCCATTCATAATAATAAAAAAAGATTTATTTCTTCAGTTCTCGTTCTAAACTTCTTCTATTACATACCTACAAGGACACAGCTACAAACTGTTTGTTATCCTATCAGAAAATGGTAAATATATTCGGCGCGTATCCTAATCCATTATTTTTGATGCTGTCTGTAGTTCATCATCTTTTACTGCGGCGTAACAACGAGTCCCACTTTTTGGCTAAATTGTTTGCTTGAAACATTCTGACAGCAAGCGTATCATAATTTGGATATTCATCTGCTTACACTCTGCTACATTGTATGTCAGCGGTGACCACTTAGTGCTCAGCCTCTTTATAGTGGAGATGCCAATTCATAGGAACTACCTTATTTACGATTTTCGTAGGACCGAAACGGTTTTAAGTATTTAATATGTTAAACTATGTTATACATTTGTAATATACTCACAAAACCCTTGCATTTGGTACCACGCATGTTATGTTTACAAGATAAAAGTTAAAAGCTTTGTATCTACTGCCGACTTTGTGACGTCATAAAAACTCATTCAATCACTTTAGAAGGTGACAACATGCATTTTCATAATCAGTAGACCATGCTGATTCCAACGATACCACTTGTCGGTATAAACCTTTTCAGTCTTACGAAAGTTGCTAATTTTCAACTTGGCCTCTGCTCTGACTAATGCGGTTTAATTTTCTAGGACAAACTTTAAAAGAGGCGGGCTACGACAAGTGGGCAGGCGGTCAGCCGGACAACTCGAGCTCCCAGTTTTGCGGAGCAATGTTTAACAATGGCCAACTCGACGACGTGTGGTGTGATCGACCGTGCCCCTTCATTTGTGAGAAGAAACCGGACAGCTTACTGGCGGATGACGATTTTTAAATATGAACAGTTATATTTTTCTCTTAGTACCTATCTATTGGAACCAAGTATAACAATAATATAATTATTATTATAGAGTCCGCCTAGGTTAACTCTGCGCCAACTTTGAGTGTGAGCACGAAACAAAATTTAGCAATGCCATAATTTCATAGGAATAATTTAATTATGACGTTTATAAATTATGATATTTCCACACTTTGTCATTGCCAAGTCCGTGCAGTTAGCTTGGCCCGACTCTACTTACATCAACATCAAATATTTATATTATTTACTCCAAAATAACATTCAACTGGTGAAAGGAAATGAGCAATCTAATATGCAAAAAAAAATGATAAATCTGATTTGTCCATACCTACATTACATTAGCAACATGAATCATCCTAGCTAGGGTTTGCACGACGGATCCGAAATGTATGGGAAGATCCGCGGATCCGGATCCAGATCCGGATAATTTCATACATATCGGATCCGGATTGCAAACCCTAATCCTAGCGTCCTGTTGTCAACATTTTTTTATCATATCATGAAAACCCCCGTGGCGTTAGTCATACAGATAAATATAATTATGTATGATTATTATAAACACTGAAATTCAAACAAAGCGCAGTTAATACAGCATAGGTATTATTTTAATAGCGCTTTGTTTGAATTTGCGCATTTATGTTTTGATAAGTAAAGCATTGGTTAGTGTAATTGTTTCTTTTTTTTTATTCAAATCATAGGTAAGTACCATCGATTTCATTAGTTTCATCACCCACGCATAGTGGTTTTAAAATGTCGGGATCCACTTGAGAGACTACCTGACGAGGTAATTTAACTATATTCTTCAAGCGGTAAAGATGTTATTTGATTAAAATATTTTATTGTCATTGCATTTCATTTTGCACAGGTAATTAGCCGTTTGGTTTAACAAAAGATAACAATGCTATTCATCGGCAGGTACTTAATCTCTCAAGTGAATTCGTAAAATCGTACGTCTATACTTAGTATACGACTTTTTTTTGGTATCACTTAAAAGTAAGTTTGTTGTACACCGCAGCTGCAGCGACGTCAATGTTACGAAACATTGCGAGAAAATTTTTGCTCCAATATTTCATAATAAGTATGAAGCTAAACAGGAAGTTTTTCTTTTCGATTTATTAACTGGATGGTTTCACGCGCAGGGCCGGCCGTGAGCAATTAAAAGTTTGGCGTCAATATAGCGGTAAAAACAGATGTACCACTCAATGGGAACAGAAATCATTTTTTTTATGAATGTGCTATTTAATTTTATTTTATTTTTGTTAATTTAATATGGGTTTTAAGAGAGATAAATGATTTTTAGTGTTCCGTACAAAACTTTGTTTATTTATTTAATTAGGTAATCAATTATTTTTAAGACAAATATTCATTGGTATACTTTCAACCCGGACCCGGGTATGTCCTGGACCTGGGTATGTCCTTAAACTACGTCCAAGACCACCGGTGGACGGGCAGCAGCGTCCGTCAAATTCGGTGTACTCGACTGCGATCGCCAAATGATGATACAATGAAGTGGAACCGCTGTGATAACTCCTTTGCATTTATTGTTTGTAGGTTAGGAGGCGTAAAAGGTTTTCCCAAAAGTTTGAAACAGGATAATGTGAATAATGCATGAATTAAGTACCTACTGTCAGCAATTCACGCTTTCGCTTTACAGGTAGCACTTAGCAGCACTTTACTTTCACAACACAAAGTCGGAAGCATTTTCAGAATACAAAAATGTAATAGGAATCTATACAGCTACCTACCACCAGTTTAGGAATAACATAAACGCTAGCGTGACGTAACTTTCTATGCACCGGATCTTTCTCGTATTGGCATATCTGACAAAAAAAAAATGAGTGCGAACGAGATGTATAGAAAGTAATATTACGTAGACTTTAGCGTATATGTGAGTGTTAACACTGTCAGTTACTCGTGGTACGGGTTACGGGTACAGCAGTTCAATTTTAATGTTACTGCGTGTCGTAACACACAGGCAAAAAAATAACAAGAAATAAGCGTGTGAAGCGCGAGCGAAGTGTCCGGATCAGTTTGGGCAAAACTGTTTTCTGTTAAGTTCGGCTGTTCTTCCACGCGTCGCATTTTTCAACCGATCTTGTACAACGGTTTAAGTTAGGTACCTTTTATTACGAGCTTATATTATTACGAGAAACAAAAACAACCTTCAACTTGTTTTGATCACCTTTTCAGCAATGACAGCAGGGCAACCTTTATTATAATTATAACACCTACGCACATTGTCAGTCAGTTTTGAGGAGGTTTATGCAAAATTAATGGGCAAAGTATGACACATAAAAGGGGATTGCCTAAAAAAAGTTTCTTCAAGGTGATACAAGCCTGATAATGGCAATGTTATACGATAGAAAGTTTATTCAACATTGAAAATGGGAACATTCGAAATCAAAGTAGATTTTAACAAAGTAGTTCATCTTCAATCATTCGCGGACCGCTAGCAAGAAGTAAGTTACCATACCCAGGCAATGGCATTGTCAGAATCAATGGATTCGTATTTTATCCTGGATGGGTAGCTCCTGGATGTGATGTTCTCAGCAAAATTCTTTTAAATATCAACGCACAGATTTATAACTCTGTGTAACAGTAACTGTTTCTGTGTCAGTAAAATTTAATCACAAGTCAAAGTAGGTACCTACCTATTTTGACTTGTGATTAAATTTAGGTACCTACCTATTATAAGTACCTTCAACTTATACCTTTATTATGGTCGCTTTGTACCCGGTCCATTTCTGGTCTACCTAACTTAATGAAAGAACAGTATTACTTTCCAACATCAAAGAACACGTAAAAGCTTTTATATGATTAAAGTACAGATGTCATATAAAGTTTTCCATTCAAACTATTCTGCCCGCAAGTTTACGCTTGTGATCCTTAAAACATTAGGGAAGGGACGTTATTACGAGTATTATACCCTTGACGAGCAAATCATTTCAGGTCAAGTATTTTAAATACTAATAAAATAATATCTAACTAAAGTAACTTGAAAGAAGCAGCGAGCCGTTTTAAGGATGACTCACGTTAGACCGGGCCATGTCCGGGCCGGAGCTACCGGCGCTATAGAAAGCATCACGTGATCGCCTGTCATGTCATAGAAAAGTAAGCGCCAGAAGCTCCGGCCCGGAGACGGCCCGGTCTAACGTGAGTTATCCTTTATAGATGCCTGGAAACTTATGCAAATCAGCATATCAGCCGAAAGACGTTCACTACTGGCCTTAACTTTACATTAACTCCCCCAGGGTTCTCCACAACAACCGCCCTTGCGCTGCTCTCATCCATACGCAGGTTGGCACCCTGCGACCTTAATCTGAGAGGCTACCGCGAAAACCGAAATTCGCAAATTGCGGGCATCTTTCTCTTTTACTGCAATGAAGGCGTAATTAGAGTGACAGAGAAAAATACCCGCAATTTGCGAACTTGGATGTTCGCGGTTATAGGCCTGATCTTCGGCCTGTTTTGTCGTGGGACTTCTGGGTCTTTCTGCTGCATTTTCCGGTCCGCGGTTACCACTCAAGAACCTTTCTGCCCCATTGGCTATCGGTCACACGAGCAATGTGTCCCGCCCATGTTATACAAAGTGCGAATAAACGTAGGTAATTCATTTTATAAATTTTATAAGTGTGGTCTAATGTCCGGAACCCTGCATAAATTATACGTAAAAAAGATCACAATTAATCTCAAACACAGGATTTTGAGGATAACCGCGCTGTATCAAAGAGAAATATCGCATTTGTCAATTTTATTAGGGTTAACTGTAATAAAAAGGTCATTTGAAGTGATGATTTATATAAATTTTGGATTTTACGACCTAGGTACCTAATTGATAATAAAAAAGATACTACATAATTACATAAAGTTACGATTTACGAGTGTTTCGCGACGTAATTAATAGGTCTACAGTTGCAGTGCATAAATTATTGTTTCCTTCGTAATTTCACGGAAACGTACTACGTGTCTTGCTATTTCACTCAGTCTAACTGCCGTATTCGAACTTCAAGATATTCACAAGAGACGATACGTAATAGATACTTTATAGTTTAAATATCAACTAGTTCTCTTTTGCAGCGCAATTCGGGCAACTAATGTCACTTTTACGTTAGATAGAGTAAGATATCTTTTAGATGTGAATTAGATCTCTAAGTCAGATCCTGTGGAAATCGTTCAAGAGCATCTCCAGAATCGCGCAAATGTCAAATTTGACAGGTTAGATCTTAAACATATCGTTATCGTATCTTGGTGATGTCTTAAAGATGTCTAATAGATGTATATTTCACAATCCGAATCGGGCCCTAAGTCAAAGTACAAAAAGTACTGGGGCTGACTGAAGTAGCATGACAAGTTTCACGAAGGAAAACATTTAGGTACCTACATATATTGCAGGCATATGTTATCCACATACACACTGACATTCGCCTGCACGATATAAAACTCCACGCCTTCTTGTCAGCTTACCGAATGACATTAAATTAGTTTTGATAGGTAGACTAAAATATGCACTGAATGAATTCCATGGTTCATGGTAAACCGAAAATGATTAGCAACTAAAAGGGCACTCACGGGCCAGATAACAAATGGCAAGCTGTCAATGCCCGAGGACAGTGCATTAACATGTCACAGAAGGGTTGACAGTGATTGATTCAGCTTCTAGTGACAGGCGAATTTGAACCTTATTGTTTTGCAAACATTGCAAGCTTCAATAGTGGATGGGAAACCCTAACCATAGCTATTTCTTCGGGTTAGAGGTCGAGGCTTTGAATAAACCTTTGAAAGTTTTCACGGAAACGCACGGTCACTAGACTAAAGCTCATCATCATCAATTTGTAAAAAACTACGCCGAGAGCCATAATGACTCAGTTACAATCTAAAAATCCTATCTTTTACTAGAGATTTCATCCAAGAATTGAGATATACGTTTCCTAATACCTAATGAACGCAACTAAAACCAAGTCCTATCGTACACTAAATTAGAATGTGCGCGCGTATAACCACCGTTTAGCCGTTAATGCCTAAAAGGCCACACGACGGTAGTTTATCAAAACTCCTCTACCTTGCGTCGTTATCCTCATTGTCATCAAAGTTGTGATTCCCCTGACATTGGATAATCTTCTGTCTGACGGTATCCCACCATTTGTCTCCGTTTTCGGCATCATTACTTAAGTGCGGTTCGACATACTGTTTAGGGTATGCGGAATTCGTCAAACCAACAGGAAGGTTGGCCTGCGACCACCAGGCATATACCATACCGTTAATGATTGAATATAACGAACTTGAAATAATCTTTATTGAATTCGAGAGTTGTATACATGTGAGATACAGATATCGTAAAGTCTTATGTATTATATATATATATATATATATATATATATATATATATGTATAGGTAATGAAACTACATGCGATTTCTCACTACCACGTTCAAGTCGATAGAACGAACATCAAGAGGAATTTCCTACAGCTGTGGAATGAACTGGGTTCTTCGAAAAAAATACTAAATACATGTGACACTTCTTCTGAGATTGCAGGCATCCATAGTACGCGGTGACCGCTTTCCACTAAACAGGCTGTGGGTTTCTTTGCCACCAACTTGGTACCTATAAAAAATCTCATAACAATAAAATAGGGCAAAATATAACAAAAATCTTGTAAACATTGATACAAATTTAATTTACTGTAGCTGATAAATACTTGAAATCCAGATAAAACAAAAAGCGTCAAGAGAAGGGCACCTATCTCTATAACGTAAATATTTAAAACAGCCATTGTTGTGAAGACTCCTTTCAGTGTTACTTTGTTTATAAAATGCAAGGAATCTTTTTGACACAAAATACTTATCTTTTCAACGTCCGAAAGAACGACATTCGTTTCGAAAATGTCCTTTAAAGGGATGCTTAAGGGTTGAATTGAATACTTAATTTCCTATAACATTACTTAAAAGGTGCAGAGTCCTCACAAGAAAGGTACAAAGTCCTCACAAGAAAGGTACAAAGGATCAAGACAGTTTCCAATTATTTTACTTATGTATACATCACTTTTACCATAATCTCATAAGGGATTCCTCAATGTTTCCTTAAGTCCATTTATAAATATGTCATCCCCAAAGAGTTTAGAAATTCGACCTTAACTTATTTACATTAAGAGTTACCATGGCAATGCCTTCGTAAAATAACTTTATGAAATCCTTTGTCATGTCGTCCTTTTTGCATTAGGTAACTGACCTTTGAAATACAACCTTGGCCCGTTATAACACGTTTCTTTTTTCTTTAAATACGTAAATGCCATGGGAACTGTAGAAGATAATACAGTTATGCCACCATGGTCCATACACGTGTAAGTTGATAGGTATATAAAGCCTTATATAATTGTGAACGTGACAAGAAATCTACCATACACGCGTATTCGGGCAACGAGATAATCACAAGATCTAGAAACGATATAGAGATCAACTAGATTTGTACATTAGATATCGACTAGATGTGACTTGGATATCTAAGTCATAACTTGTCGAAATCGTTCAAGAGGGCCTCCAGAATCGCGGAAACGTCAAATTTGACATATCTATCTTACAAATATCTTTAAATTATCCATATCGTAACTTGTTGAGGTCTAGTAGAGATCTAATACATTTTCAGAATCGAGCTGATAGTGTTTTGTGTATTGCATACGATAATGAATGATCGACGCGACGATCTTAGCTCTAGGAGTAGTAGAACTATGTAAGTATGACTTTGTTTTTGAGGGTCAAATGACTTAAATGATGCATACATATACACTATGATACATACTTACATATAAACGGACTATTGATGTTTATTGTAAAGCAACTCGTATTCTAATCTGCCCAAAAAATCCATTTTGAGTTTTCACCCAGGCCTTATGGAAAATTAGCTTAAATTAGTGAAAATTAAATGCATTTTCACTGAGGCGATACGAAAAACTAGTTTTAACTAGGAAAAACGCGTTTTCACTAAAAACGGGTTGTTAGGGTATCATATAAAAATTAATATAATTTGCTTGACAGAATAATTCCCTAGGTACCCCATTTGTTGAATACAAGAGCGATTCCCTCACAAAAATGATTGCCTTAATTACCCTATAAAGTGAAAACCCTTTTGAAATAACAAAACGAACCATAAGCAAAACATTTTAAATAACGATTACATACAGTTTAGCGCCATTATCCCTCAACCCAAGTGACCTTATCTTAACATATGTGTGTGTGTCCTCTTAATTATCTAAATTCCAAAGTAACACCTTGGCTCAAGCAAATTAGAATCTTCTGGTGATGCACATAAGCCTGACTTTAAGTTGTGCTAGAACTTTTCTTACTTCCTTTATGTCGCGTTGTTAAACAATTTTCGTGACAAATGTGGACTCTAAGTATATAACAAAATAATATATTAGGTACCATGTAATTTTTTTAAATTCACAGCAGTAGGTAATCATAACCATATTAGATTATAGCTTCAAATAGGTACCTATATCTACGTCTTATAATGCTGGACAAAGCATTCCAATAGATCGTAAATTGGCTCATTCCGTTCTTAGATTTCCTTAGTTCCCTGTGATTTTGATATAGTCTAGAAAGCCTTCTAAAGCTCCGTCTTTAAATGCTACGTGGGCGCCGTTTGAGTATATTTTACAAAAGGTGTAAGAAGATCTAGAGCAAAAAGAGATGCTGTATACAATACACACAGGTATCAGAGGTGATGTAATCTTGCCAAGAGCTTGCTCCTAAGTGCAACTGCAGCAGCAACAACCTTTCGAACAAAACCTTTTTAAAATATAGATGGAAAACGATTTCCAGAGGAAAGATTACATTTAATTTATCTTTTAAAAAGGCTTTGTTCGAAATAACAAGCACAGCCGTTTTCTTAATAAAATCACGCACGTCACAGAACATGCCATCTCATAAGCGAAGCCATTCTGATGAGCAAAATATCTCTCATGGCAACATGAGGGCGAGGAGTTTTACGCAATTTGGGACATTAAAATCCTAATGACGAAGGGGTGAGATTTCGTTTAACTTTCATAAATCAAAGATCCAGCGTATAATTTACGAGATGAAATCTTAGACGTGATGAGATTCATGATTTATCTACGGATAACAATCTCAGATTCGTACAGGGGGCCGATTTTAAAATTTCGAGCGCTCGATTTCGTGTGGCTTCCTTCAAATATCGTATTCAAATTCAACCAATAGAATCAAAAACGAGTGGTCAATCAATATCACTAGATTCCCAATTTCTATCGCTCATATTTCAAGAATATCAATTCCTCTTTTTCCACAGCTTTTCGAGTATCGAGCGCTCGAAATTCAAAAATCGGGCCCCAGTATTTGTTTAGTTACTGAATCTGTTAAGTAAGACAAATGACGCTGTTCCGTGTATCATATTATATTATTTAACGCGATATCAAGATTTTTAGCGTCATACGTTCGTTTTTATCATGTAAAACCTATCAACTCTTTTGCAAATGTGGTCTGAGTTCAGTGCTATGGGACATCAAGGGAAAGTACCTTAAATATCGTAGATAGGATATTTTGCTGAAAGAAGACATTCTTTTAATTAAAAAAAATATTTAACTGCATTCATAGATTTTTAAATAATTACATGGTAGAACCGGGAATCGAACCCGCTACACAAGAAAGAAATCAATCAAAAAAAATGAATCAGAAAGGATTCATCATAAGGATTATTTTTTGCACCACCACATAGTCAAATTTGTTTATCGTCTAACATTTTACACTGAATTTTAATATCTCCTTGATATATTTATTTCTTCACAGAAAATAGGCTCAGATTAGATATTCGAATAATGAAACCAATACCTTTTAAAGGATTTTTTATCGCATTATTTATGAAACCTTAGCCAATACGTTTCGAAAATTGTATCATTAATGTAAATTAATCCCATTGAGATACAAAAGTACAGTATTCATTGTCCTTTGTTGAACCATTTATATACATATTGACCTTTTTGATTTATATTAATGAGCATATAAAGATAGCATTGAAAACATAATTTAGAAATGCTTCAGATTGTAGTACAGACAGCCAGCACGATTCGGGAAATGAATCAGAGATTCACTAGATATGAAATAAGTAAGGAGATGTGACGTCCCACGGCAAAAGGTACCATTGTCCCGATGGAATATTGGAGCGGCGTTAATAACAGCGTAAGCGCCAGCCACCATAAGGTACCTTTTGCCATGGAACGGCACATATCTTTACTATTTCATCTAGTGAATCTCTAATTCATTTCCCGAATCGCGCCGAGCATCAATAGAAGCGGATAAAACAACGCTCCAAAAGTTTCTCCCATCCGGGAATTCTTTCCCAAATAAAGATATATCCCTAGAGTTCGCGTCCTGAAGTATCTTTCAAAGTCTAATTGTTCTTCACTTCTCTACATACCTACAGGGACTTATATAATTAAATATTTTTGTTAAGATATCAGAGAATGCATGGTAGACACTTTTGACGGGTAGTCTGATCCGTTATTTTTGATCCTAACTTTACAGAATTTTAATCAATTAGAATTAAACATGTATGCTTTGTCACAACTAACTCATTATGTTAATTACTTATAAACTAACGGATTTTAGGACCTTAACCATGCCATTAAAAAAAGACCTGTTAATTGCATTTCTCTACCTAGAACTGGTAAATAATGTACTCTAATCTTTTAGTATTAAAATTCCGGGAATATTGACATTCGCATGAAAGTCTAGCGTCAGCTTAATCGAGGAATCGGCAAAAAACTTCGTTCTTTTATTCCTTTCATGGAAATCGCCGATCACCGCTGCACGGTGCAAGCATAAAAGGAAAATTTAGCTTTGACTCATTGATCATATCTGCATTATGTAATATATAAGGAAAATGTAGAATTAAACTATTTTAAGAAGGATTTGATTAGGAATATAGTACTTGTTATAAGAAATCGTTTAACTGCTTATTTGTTCTGCCGGACAGAATTTTCAGCGAACGGATAATTTGGGAAATCCGCATGTCGGGTACCCCAACTCTTCCTAGCCTAGTGCGGCCTAAATCCATCTTTCATAAATAAAGAGATGTACCAAGTGTGTAGTTAGTATACAGCTCAATGCAATTTTATGGTGAATTATTAACATTTCGCTGCAAACCCATTCATCTTAAGCGATGTTCCCAAAAACACTGTCGACGATGCATATTAAAGTATCTCAATCGAGTTCGCCCGCCACAGAACATGGTATGAGCATTGACTAGGAATCCTCTCGACCGAGAGCAATTATTTCATGTAACCGATGATGCCAAAAATGCGGGGGTGCGCGGGACGAGTTGAGCGAAGTCCCGTGCCGTGATTGGTCCGTTCAAAGACACGGCCGTTACACAAAGACACTTTCGACTCGAACATGGAGTAAAATTACGTGGCAGAGGGGGTAGCGCGACTATGCTCAGTCTGGAGGATGTTTTGCCTGTGGCATTACCTATCTGTATTCAATTTACTTGTTACTCTCCGGAAAAGCACTTTGCGAGCATATGCTCAAAGGAACACATAACGAACGGGAAAACGATGCGGGTAGAACAAAAAGTATGAAATAAACACGTCAGTTGAATATTTTAGAGAATTTCGGGTGAGAGGGTGCGAGAAAAAGTTTACAAGATATTTCCATAAGGAAGATAAATAGGGAAACTGTTGATGTAACCTTTTCATATTCGCTTCTAACTCCTACTTACGAAAATACAATTTGAGCAGAGCCCGATGATGTGGTGGATGTTATATAATATTGTTTTTATTAAATTTAATATTATTACTTACTTTATATTTTTAATACGGTTGCACAAAATATATTTAATTCGGGAAAAATAATACAAGTAACGCGGCAAGCGTGATAGGCACCTGGTACTGGTACAACTCGCGGAGGTATTTTAGATTTAACCCTTAATCAAATATCGGGAAATTATTTCCCACTTCATTCTCATTTACGAAATATTTTTTGCCTTTTTAAAGGCAGCACTCAGCGATACCAACCATACAGATTTAAAATCTTAGTAACATTTTGAATTTGAAAAATGGCAACACTTATCTATTGGCCGCCATTTGTGACCATACGTCAAAGTCAATGTCAGTTGTTGTGATTTTTTTTTGCAATAATGACAATTTTTTTAGTGTTTTGAAGTGCGAAAAAAAATCTTGTAAGTGCATACACTGAATACTATCATAAACTAGACTTATTTTCCCTGTGTTTTGCTTGAAAGGAATTGTGATAACGATATGATTTAGCCAAGATTTTAAGGTTTTAGTAAGTGGGTAATTATTTCCCATTGTTTGTTCCTGAACGTACGATTTACAAAAAAATTGGTAGGTTTTATCAAGTGGGAAATTATTTCCCAGTGTTTGTTCTCCACCTAAATTTTAATTGGTTTCCAAAAATAAAAATATATGCCCGTTTGCCTGTTGCACAAAAAAATCTGTGCCTGTTTTTGTTTTCTTTTTTCTTTTATTTATTTCATTGATTTTTGAAGATAACGTTAAAGGCTCATACTTGAATTCCAAGCAAAGCCAGGGGGAGCTACTAACTAGTAAAAAGTTCGTAACCGTATCGGACAATGGGAAACTATTTCCCACTTCATTCAAAATTTTGCTATTCCGTAACGGATAACGGGAAATTATTTCCCACAGCAAAAGCCCCCTTTCCCCCCCACTAAAATTCTTTTTATATATTTTTTCGTAATCTACGCACCCAAATTACCTAGAAACCATTCTTAGTTTTCAAAAACCTCATAAAAAGTGTTCCGTTTGATTAAGGGTTAAATATTTTAATTAGCTTTGTAGTTTTTTTTATTAATTTTAGATAATTATATTTAAGGTACCTATTTTTGTATGATTGTATATACCATAACATTACAAAGTACTGAAATAAATATGTTTTATAAAACAGTACATACTTTTATTCCATACCTTGGTACCTATAGGTACTTTTAGTTATTTTCGACCTAAGGCAGACTGTGTCCTCACCTGAGACGCAAGAAGTGAATTTACTTTATTTATAGGAGCAATTTAGCTTGTACGTCGACCGTGTATCTTCGAGGACGCTGTAATTAGATTCACTTATTTTCCACTAGACAAGGTAATAATAATTATGACTGGTTTCTATATACCTATAGACACCACTCTTGTACCTACATAGCGCCATATTTGTAGGATCGAATTTTCATATCATCATCTCAGCCATAAGACGTCCACTGCTGAACATAGGCCTCCCCCTTATGGGGGGTGAATGCCATAATCGCCACGCTTGGCAGGCGGGTTGGCGATCGCATTCGAGTACGCCGAATTTGAGGGACGCTGCTGCCCGTCCACCGGTGGTCTTGGACGTAGTTTAAGGACATACCCGGGTCCGTCCGGGTCGGGGAATTTTCATATGTTTGACACTAAGTCGCGGCTCTGCCGTGCCGCCCATTTCTCCGGGGGGTGGTAATAGCAACGTTATTATGTATGGAAAGTACAAATAAATCTAATAAAATTAAAATCTATTTAGTATTCTACTCTTGAAGACAGACAAAATCTGATAGATCAGATAGACCACCACGTATTACATATTACCTACATATTACCTATATATGTAATATAGTAAAAAGGACACTTTGTAAATATAGTTAATGGTATTAGAGCCCATCTAAGCTAGGTACCTAACTACCGAGTCGGTAGTTATACCGACTAGGCAGCTTTAGTGTGCATTATACCTACGTAAACGTCATTTAGTCGCTCGGCTATAATTTTAACTCAGTAGCTGAGTCACATTGTTTTGTTTACATGTACTTAGGTACACTTACATACTAATATTTATAGTAACTCTCCACATCAAAATCGCTTTCTGTAGTGTGTATGCAGTTTATGTTGGCGTTTCCACACTCTATCTATCGCTTTCCAAGGCGGTGCACGAGTTACCTTACAGACTCTGAGCGCATTTGCAAAAAAATATATATACCTACTCTTCAAACTGAATAAACGAATTTCTGAGATCAAACCATCGCATGAAGTTTGTGATCCGAAAACCGTATTTATTAATAGGTATCTGTACTAAAAAAATAAAAAATACTGTTTCACGTGATGTCAAAACCACCCACGCAAAAATATATGAGTAGCTATATAGTTTGTCAAAGGACTGTCTCATTTCAATCATAGACAGAAGAGAATCATATTATCTTTGTCTTACACTAGTATTAGCACCCAAAAGAAAAGGATGAGTATAGTTTTCCTGGTTGTTACTGACTGACAAATTGGTTTGACTAAGGGCATTTCTCAGGAGGGCCGTTTTTACGTGTCCGGGGCAGTAATTGATTGAATTTA
Source organism: Cydia fagiglandana (assembly GCF_963556715.1). Taxonomy (NCBI): domain Eukaryota; kingdom Metazoa; phylum Arthropoda; class Insecta; order Lepidoptera; family Tortricidae; genus Cydia; species Cydia fagiglandana. Next base: position 13,311,548 of record NC_085940.1, read on the forward strand.
CTGTTCAATAAATCTGAATTAATTTAGGCATGATCTCCAGCTTATATTCTGTCTGGGACACTATCAAATTATTTATTTATTATTTATATAATACAAGAAAAAGAAATTCAAATGCCAAAAATGATGTTCGGTGGGCGTGTCCCGCACCCAGATTTTATGAAACAAAAAATTGTTACTCAAGATGGGGCATTAGATCGGAGTTATTATGGGTATTCACGCATAGGGTATTAGTTAGCTTATCATATTCTTTATATCACAATAATGTGTTTGCTCAACACATTGAATAAAACCAAATTTACGATGTGTCCCGGGCTAGTGACTGATATCGGTGTAATTTGCAAAACATGTCAGTACTCCTTCAAAGTTGTAGACCAGGAACTCAGTGTCTCAAACATAGTATGCTTTAGTTGTGCCTTAACCGTTGAATAAAGTAGAGGTACAGTCACAGTACAATAAAGTGATTTTTTAAACGTTTCTCCGTCCTTCGCTGGGTTTGGTCCTATTTTTTTTTGAGATCGGTGGTGCAATTTACTCCGAAAGTTTTAGTGCAATTATCGTTATGTAAGTGATTAAGAAGTCATCGAAAGTACGTAAATCCACCATTATTACATCTCCTCTGTATCGTTCATGCTATTTCTGTAATTGCTAAAAAGCGATTAATTTTGATATCGCTGGTGTTGATTTCCCTGGTTTCGGTGGATTTTTTGACCACCGATATCAAAAAAGTGATCACTGAATTCAAATCTTGCTTTGTAAACTAGTTTGTTGTACTAATTTATCATGTCTAAAAAGTGAAAGATACGTTGTACAAACGTAAAATTATGTTTGTAAGTAAATTATGTCATAGTGGGTACACAAAATCACTAGTTCACTATGAGTAGTTTTTTAAACCAGACGTATAGACCCAATGTTTCTTTCTCTGTCTTGATATTCTTTTCCAACCAATTAAGTAAATTATGTTCGTTGTCCTCTGTATCACCGGAGGCCCTACACCTCGATACCTTTAAACATGTCAGCCATGTTAAATAAATGTAGTCAATTAGTTCCCACTTCATTTAAAATAACTTGTGTATGTAAGTACTATGCAAGGTGAACCCAAGGGACAGGATGTACAGAACAAGGGATTAAAAATAAAATAGCATTCTAATGTCGAGATCGCTTCAAAGGCACTGAGCATACCTACTGATCGATATTTCTAAAGGATAGCCATAGACACAAATGGAACACAGCAAACGTTTTAACAATCCTCGATGTCTTATGTCTTTGTCAACAACTTTGTTACAATTTAGCTAAGGTGTTTGAGGGTGCTGGAGATCATAATTAATTGGTAATTGGATCTTCAAGCATTACTCGACTACTTCAAATATTATAGTTTTAAATTGACGGAGTTCACGCTTTTAAACTCTTTAATTAAAAAAATACTTGTTTTCCGTATTGCATCACATTGCTTTATAAGTATATTAAATATTTAATGAGCATTGAACACCACTCAAGAGTGTATTGTTTATCGGGTGCAGGTAACATAAGTTTTTTTAGACGCGTGTGCGGTCGGATTGCGTGTAACAAACATCTTCTCCTTCATGGATATAATATTGCAATGAATAAATGATTATAATGTGCGAATTTGTGGTCGACAATGTCGACATGTCTGAAACTCGTTTCAGGAACACACATCACCCTATTATATGAGGCCAGTCATATAGTGTGGGATATCTTCTAGAGATGTTGATTTACAAGCCGTAATTTGGTTATTTTAAAATCATGAGTCTATTAAATTAAATTTAAATTTAAGTTTATCTATTAAATTTATGTAAGCTTTCGAGATCATTAGTCTTGTTACATCGCTTATTAACAAATAGGATTGAAAAATATGATTAAAATAATTATATAATTGAGATATAAAACCTAAATGTGATTTTGGTGTAAGCATTATTGAATTCGGTGAAGCAAATTGATTTCAGTGCCTGCACATGATTTCGGTGTTTTTTAAATCTCAAATATCTTGAAAAGTATAAGGTTCTTATGGAGGCCTCCACTACCAATATTTTTTATATTAAGGGTAGATTTTAGGAAATAAACTCGCATATTATATAAGTTAAAAAAAAATTTTGGCACCGAAGTCAGGCACCGAATGTCATCTCTGAGAATCGCCCCTAACTATAGATACCCCTATTCTAAATGAAGTTGCGTTTTAATTTATACAATCTGCTGGAGCCTAAGGGAAAATGAATCATAGTGGGCGGCAACTCACAGATTTATTTTGATTGTAGGATCAACTTTCTAGGAAATGTTTCAGAGAAAAAATGATTACTTTATCAATTTTAATGTTATTTGTGGCTCAGGTCATTCACCATTAATATTTACATTTAGACTATTTTTGTATTAAGTTTAAGTAATATTGGCAAAATTGTTTTATAACAAGATTTTAGTTGGAATATAAATAACATATAGGTAGCTGTAAGACGTTTTATGTTTAACTTCCAGTGCCAGTAGTTAACTGGCTCGCAAGTCCGCTGACAAAACCAATGACTTGACCGGGTAGGTATTGTAACTAAAATGATAGACGCAATATTTAGACCAAAACCAAAACTAAAATATAGGTATATTCTAATCGAAATTAAACTGTTGTGAGACATACTAACATTGAATAATTTTACGGTTTAGACTCACTTGTTTTTAGTCACTCGCGCGAAACAAAAACAAGTGAGGCTAAACCGTAAAATTATTCAAGGTATATTCTACTATGGTCCTTTTGACTATCGCACACTTTAAGTAACTACAAAATAAGATAATAAGAGGTCTATGTAAGAGGATAAATGAATTGCATTTGATTTTCATTTGTGTCCCTTAAAAAAACTCATTTTTGTGAGCGGTGTGACATTCTGCCGCTATTAAAACATTTATATTTCGGCACTCTTACTAACGACCGACCATTAAAGACAAATGAGTCATTTACGCTGTACGAATTTCATCAAGTTTAAACCGCTTTTCCTGTTTACTGGTCTGCAATTTGGCTCAGATTTTTTAATGCTTTATAATATACAATCAAATTATTAAAAGGAAAGTTTATAATCCGGTATTGTAATTATCTTAGCTTTAAGTAGTGTATATTGTATAGTAAGTATATATTGTCTTGCATGGTAGGTTTAAAGAAAATTGTACTCTAACATTAGTATTTAAGTAAGTAATGTTACTAACACTTATACAAGACCCATTGCCTGAAATAAATGATTATTTAATTTAATTTTAATTTAATAATTCGCTAGGCCTATCAATCAACTTTAATAAAAGAACAAATGCCTAATTGAATTAACGTATTCACTGCTAGCTCGTAGTTCGCGCTACATTTGTAGGTATATAAAGGGAAAACCCATATGTAGTAAAAAGCGTGTATAAGCAAAGAACCCGCCTAGGGTCGATGGCAGTGAATGTGTTAAAGTCAAACTGCAGCGTTGCAAATAGCGCGAAACAGACGATGTTATTACCGTCATTTTTCTTGATACATTGGGATTAACAAACATCTAATAACTACAGTCTGCCCGGACTAAACAAAGCTATACTATGTCATAAGTTAGTAATGCCGAAATTGTACCTATCCTTTGCCAGCTATGAAAAAATCAAGACCCTAGTGCGAAAGGAATTTACATGCTAGTACTTTGCGTAATGCCTATGTATGTAGATACTCGATATTTAATAGGAAACTAAAGAAAAAAGAGACAAGTCACAATCAAAATATACCCCGATTTGTGACTTACAATTGCTCCAATCAAGTTCAAATCAAGAATAAAGTCGACTGCAAACATCTCAATTTTCCGATAGATACGGCTGAATAACGTTTGATGATTTTCCGGGACTTTTTGGAAGTTAACAAAATGTAAACTTGCGCGGAGTTTGTGCGAGGTTCAGACAAAATTCACGTCCCGCGGGATCGTTTAGCGACCCACCCCGTAAGGGGGACGACACGCGATTTTCACCCCTTCTATATAAGTATTTTACAAAGAAACTTTAAATGCAAGTATGCTTTATAAATACACTATTCACATGGTAGAGGGACGCTTAGCATAAAATTGTCACGTGGTCGCTCAGTTAATACTCTTCTGCAGGCGTATTATGGATCGCGTTATACACATTTATCCACGTGCTAAAATAACTGTCACTTTTGAACTCCGCAGGATAGAAAGTGACGGACGCCGTTTTAACACGCTGTCACGTAGACAAAAACGACCATCATATCCGTACTGAGTACGAATAGGACAAGTGCAAGTGTGTGTACATACTCGTATTTGCAATGGTAGCCATCTTTAATATTATTACGGTATACTTTATGTTGTGTGTATCCGAGGCACACGCCACCGCTTTAAGTCGACCGCCAGGTGGCTTGGGTTCGACGACGATGCTGCCCTTCCACACATCGATTGAAACCACTTTTCTACCCTACCCACATATGTATTACCTAACCCTTTGCCTATGTACTTATGATTGTTTTAATATAATAAATTTTTGTTGTACTTTATGTTGTGTGAGAACGCATCCATAATGAACGCAACCGAATATGCGGTCTTTATCGCGCCGCGTGGTCTCGCTCTTCGTTCGTGAAAAAACGTAGACATTATAGTGCCATGCCTTATGGGAAACGGTCGCAGAGATAGTTCAGAGCCGGAAACCGCCACCAACTTTTAGTATGTTGTTAGGCATGGCATTGGGTCTCCAAAACTGCCGGGAGACGGCGGCGCCGGCCATCTACTTCAGCGGAATGACGTCGTCAAAATGACTCCCGCTTCGTTGCGAATATTGCATACTGCACCCAAATTATGCATAGCACATACACGTGTGGGGTATTAAATGAAAGCCAATTAAATAAACTATATTTTATTTATACAAAGTGTATCAAAATCTGCAACAGTTTAAGAGAAATTTACAAAATAATAAAAATTACGTAAAAAAATATTCGATTATTTGGGTTTTACAACCAAACCAAAAGTCGGACGATAAAGCAATGTACTACAACATTAAAGATGACTTCTCAAGCCATACGCTGATATCAATAAAATCAAAATTGGACCAAATATGTGGAAATTATGCATCAAAATGTAGATATTCGCCCATACAAATGCATAAAAGTTAAAAAAATCAAAATTGGTCATTTTCAGGATAATCCGCATAAGCTTCTAGTATGTTATTGCCAATATGACATGGAGTCTAAAACTGCCGGGAGACCATCGCTGTTGTTCCTCAGTTACAAATAATGACGTCATATAAATAGTCACTGCCGAATTTCGTAAAATGTAAATTATAGCTATACCACGAGTCTCACATACACGTGAGTTACATGTAACGAAAGGTTATTAAATTTATTATGATTCACCGAAACATTGTTTGTAAAAAAAATGTACGGTTTCAGAGCTAGAAACAACGAAATACCACTTTTTATGGAAAAAGTAGATATGTATCAATTTTATAGCTAAACTAAAACCGTCAAAAAAAATTTGCGTATAATATTTGAAAAACTTGTTATTCAACTATATATCACAATTTAAATTTTACATTTCCGACAAAAACTGTGGAATTAGTGGAAAAAAAACTAAAGCGCCCCAACAATTCTACCTTAATGCGCTCATATTATGCAAAGAATAGTTCTATTTATCGAGTATTAAATGAATGAACATTACATAAAATACATGAAAACGACATTTTCGAATGGAACCATACTTAAAAAAAAAAATTTACTTGATAAGTAAGCAAAATACTGTTTCTTTAAGTACCTAATCTCCTCCTTTCAAAGTCGGTTAAAATGTAGCTTTTGTGACCTCGGCTACAAAGACAAATAAATTGACACCTCATTTATCAAAATCAGTTCAGTAGTTTCATGGAAACGGTACCTACACATGCACGCATAGATAGCAAATTCTGCCGTAGTCGGACAAAAAATAAAAATTCAATAATTAGACGTAAGGCCTGGCGTGGCTTGGCATCTAACGTTGAAACTCTCAGGCCGTAGATGTTAGCAGGCCTAGCGGGCGTCGCCTCGATGAGTTAGCAAGATGGCTTATGGAGGCTTCGAATGATCAGAGGGGTGACCTGTATTTCGGAGGATCAGAGGGAAAATTCTGCCAGCCTTCTCAGCTCAGCCTTGAAACCCTTGCACCACTCAAGATTCCACTTTTATAAGAATACCCAACTGGCGCGAAGTGGCGCAGAATAGGGCAGAGTGACGCTCTTTTGTGCCAGAGGCCAAGATCCTCTTTGCTTTGGGTCACTGAGCCAGTGATGTATGTATGTACAAGGCTAATCGAGGCTTAAATATATAATTATGTATCGCATTAAGTGAACTGATAGGGCATTTACCTCGATAAGGCATTTTGTATTAGGCATGTACCTACTTACTGGCATGTAACTTTTCTCAAAAATGGACGGCAAAGTCGACTTTGGCGTCTAAAAACTAGGTCGCGAAGCGCGGAGTTTATGGTCAGTCAAAAATTAAAAAGTTAAAAACATTGCAGTCTCGATTTTGGGACTGCAATGTTGCATACAAATTCCATTATTTGTCGAGTTCCAAACTTTTTAAAAGTTCAATTGGCCATATCAAATGGAGGCACAGGCCCATTAAACAGCCAAACAGATGATTAGTACCGCGACTATTTAGCTGTCTCAAATAGTTTGGCGTATTTTCGGCAGAAAAATACAGTTCTATTTTTTTATTAAAAAAAATAAAAAGGCGGCAAGGGCTTTTCTATGTGAAGATATATACGTAAGAACGTTGCTTTTGTAAAATATTTCTATGATATTTACATTTCTTGCACCATTTTTGAGAAAAGCACTATATATGACTCGGCTGGAAGGCTACTTGCTGGCTTCGGATTCAATTAAACGGACTCCCAAGGTCGTCCGTTTAAACCGAATCCTCAGCCTGCAAGTAGCTACTTCCGAGCCTCGACAATAATGTACTATTACATTTCTCTAATAATGTAGCGTTAGGCCATGACAATAAGAGTCTATTTCATATTAATATTTACCGCAACTACAGCAGGAACTGCTATCTACGTATGTAATTATGTATTTTTTACATGAAACAACTGAACTGATTTTGATAAATGAGGTGTCAATTTATTTGTCTTTGTAGCCCAGGTCACAAAAGCCACATTTTAACCGACTTTGAAAGGAGGAGATTAGGTACTTAAAGAAACAGTATTTTGCTTACTTATCAACTAAATTATTATTTTTTTAATTAAGGTTCCATTTGAAAATGTCGTTTTCATGTATTTTATGTGATGTTCATTCATTTAATACTCGATAAATAGAACTATTCTTTGCATAATATGAGCTCATTAAGGTAGAATTGTTGGGGCGCTTTAGTTTTTTTTCCACAACTTCCACAGTTTTTGTCGGAAATGTAAAATTTAAATTGTGATATATAGTTGAATAACAAGTTTTTCAAATGTTATACGCAAAATTTTTTTGACGGTTTTAGTTTAGCTATAAAATTGATACATATCTACTTTTTCCATAAAAAGTGGTATTTCGTTGTTTCTAGCTCTGAAACCGTACATTTTTTTTACAAACAATGTTTAGGTGAATCATAATACATTTAATAACCTTTCATTACATGTAACTCACGTGTATGTGAGACTCGTGGTATAGCTATAATTTACATTTTACGAAATTCGGCAGTGATTATTTATATGACGTCATTATTTGTAACTGAGGAACAACAGCGATGGTCTCCCGGCAGTTTTAGACTCCAGGTCATATTGCTAATAACATACTAGAAGCTTATGCGGATTATCCTGAAAATGACCAATTTTGATTTTTTTAACTTTTATGCCTTTGTATGGGCGAATATCTACATTTTGATGCATAATTTCCACATATTTGGTCCAATTTTGATTTTATTGATATCAGTGTATGGCTTGAGAAGTCATCTTTAATGTTGTAGTACATTGTTTTATCGTCCGACTTTTGGTTTGGTTGTAAAACCCAAATAATCGAATATTTTTTTACGTGATTTTTATTATTTTGTAAATTTCTCTTAAACTGTTGCATATTTTGATACACTTTGTACAAACAAAATATAGTATATTTAATTGGCTTTCATTTAATACCCCACACGTGTATGTGCTATGCATAATTTGGGTGCAGTATGCAATATTCGCAACGAAGCGGGAGTCATTTTGATGACGTCATTCCGCTGAAGTAGATGGCCGGCGCCGCCGTCTCCCGGCAGTTTTGGAGACCCAATGCCATGCCCAACAACATACTAAAAGTTGGTAGCGGTTTCCGGCTCTGAACTATATTCCCATAAGGCATATGACTATTAATGGCCGACTGAATGTAAAACGAAATTATAATAAAGTGCTAAGTTAATTAATCTGAGTATCTTTTCTCAAATGTCACATTTTGTTTATGTTCTTAGGAACCTCAGTAGTTCTACACATTTTAATCTGTTTTCTTATGGTATATTAATGTAACAAAAACAGATAAACGTCCTAATTATCTGATAAAAAACCAATCAAATATTTCCAGCTATGAATAACCTGGCCACAAAAGATAAGCACATCAAGCAAACCAAACATAAGAAATATAAAAAATAAATATCTAGACTAATTTCGCGTTCAATAAGCCTTAGGGTTAAATTGGTCACAAGAGAGATCCTCGAATCAAAATCAAGTGTGTTTTAAAAAGATTTATAAGTTTTCAAAGAGACTTGTCTACTTTGCTACATATTTTATAGCCAGGCCAGTCTGAAGGATTTACGACTAGATAACCCGTTTTCAGTACCAATAAAATAAAAAGGCAAATTGTAAGGACACTTTTTTCAGGTTGATCTGTGAAAAATATTGTTTTTAGCAGAGACCTTTACTTTGACCGTCTCATAAATTGCAAGTAAAGTTATAAATGTGTAAGTTGTAAATGGAGATGGATTTTAAAAAAGCGGCCAAATGCGAGTAGGACTCGCCCATGAAGGGTTCCGTAGCAGCAAGTAACATAATAAAATTGCGGTTTACGATTTATGACGTATTAAAAAAAACTACTTACTAGATCTCGTTCAAATCAATTTTTGGTGACAGGTGCATGGTAATGTACATCATAATATATATTTTTTTTAGTTTTATCGTTATAAATGTAAGTTAGTTTGAGTCACATTTAAAGACACAAGTCCTTATATTGCTTTTTTGACTTAGATGTTTCATAATAAATAAATAATAATTGACTGTACAACTTAGTTATTTATTACCATATTTTGTAACGTTGGCGTGAACGTTTCTTTAATTCAACGAAATTCTTAATGCACCGTAATATAAAACTATCCCTCCCTTTTAACCTTTCAAACCTCGCCTACATTGTTTACAGAATAGCTCCTAAAGTTGTAAAACAAGCTTTTAACCGTAAAAGGTAGACAGCACCAGCCATAGACTAGGAATCCTCTAGACCAAGTTTAGAGCAAGTATTTCATGCAACTGATGATGTCAATAATGCGGGTGTGCGCGGGACGAGGTGAGCGAAGTCCCGTGCCGTGATTGGTCCGTTCAAGACACGGACGTCACACAAAGACACTTTCGACTCGAACATGGAGTAAAATTACCGTATGCGTGGCAGAGGGGGTAGCGCGACTATGCTCAGTCTGGAGGATGCTATGTCTGTGGCACCAGCTAAGTGAACAACGTTGAGCAAAAATGAAATTCTTTTCGCTGCACTTATCATGTTGGGGGTTATTCTCGAAGCAGTGATAAAAAAAATTTAAAATCTTTATCACCTAAAATGCAAGAGCAATTATTTTTTATTAGATGTGACGCTTGATAGCGCTATCTCGACATTTCCTTTTTCTCATTCATTATTCATTTACTTAATTAGTAGGTACCGAATTACGAATGTTTGAACATTTCCTTTCTGTATGTCCATTTATGAATCTACGTATTTTAGCTTCATAGTATTTTTTTTAAACATGCAGATACGTCTGCGAGCGATATACCAAATTTTTACTAAAGGAATTTTTCCTATTTTTCGTTTAATATAAAAAAAATCATACTCATTGTCTTCTTTTGTAAATTTTTAAGTACTTGATTAATATTTACTGTCAAATATATAATTTTGTCAATACCTAATCTTTCGTCTCCTTAAGCCAAACGTTATAGCAAAGAATAATTTAATTTTACGAGGATCCTCGTAAATGATCAAAACATATCGAGGAAAAATCGACCTAAATTATGTATGTGAGTTTTAAATAAATAAATTTAACAAGTTAACAATGCCCGTTGGCCTATTTTGGTCGATTACAGAAATGAAACAATCACAAAAGTTATAGACATTTTTCACTGTTTTTAGAATAGGACACACTAAGAGGCACCTTACGTGCAATTTATTGCGTTTTAAACTCTCACCACGGGGAAAATTACCTAACAAGATTGCAAGCGGCACTATTTTTAACAAATGGCTTCTAAGGAATATGGAGATTAGGTCGTAAATTTCTTTATTAACACAATCATTAATGCTCTAGTTTCCTAGGATAGCGGCTAATAATACGGCTAAATATGGATGTCGTAGTATTTGTATGGAGACGGCCGCTATATGACGGCACCGCTATCCTAGGAATACCGATCTTAAGGAACAGGTAGTATCAAAGTAGATTTTAGACTATACATACACACATACATACATACATATATACATACATACATACATACATACATACATACATACATACATACATACATACATACATACATACATACATACATACATACATATATACATAGACATACTACTGTATATTTATAGGGCCTGAGCTGAAATGATAGCGTTATATCAGTGATCTACAATCGAGTTATTATAATCGTAAAGCTGGATTAAAAAGTAAAACATAATCATTAAATATTTTTATATCACTGACAACGTGGTGACAACCCTACAAAGTCTCTAAGGCAGCGGTCGGCAACAAGCGGCCCGCGAGCCGCATGCGGCCCGCGAACTTCTCACTTGCGGCCTGCGAGTACCCTTGGCTATGTTGTATGTAATATTGTCAAACAACAATGTCTGATAAAGTCACACATATTAACAAAAATGCGGCCCGTGTCTACTTCCTTAACTACTATGTGGCCCTTGGCTGCTAAAAGGTTGCCGACCGCTGCTCTAATGGCTCCTCCACACGATGGGCTAACGCCGGCCACTCCAAGGGACGCATTTATGCGTTAGAGGGAGCAAGTGATATTGCTATCTCATTCTACCGCATGGCTGCGTCCCTTGGAGTGGCCGGCATTGGCCCATCGTGTAGAGGAGCCATAAGGTATCAGGTCTAAGGATCTTCTTGCTAGAGACGAAACATACAGATTATTGCACGAAACATACCAAACTGTATCTCAAAAACGGTTAAAAATATTAAAGTTATTAAAAAGTGGAAAATACCACTGTCATTTGAAAAACAGCTATTAGAGCCAGCAATCAAATAAAACGAAAACAATAGGGAATATAAAAGCACTAATCCAGCGCGAATTAATTTCAAACCCAACCTTTTCGTGACTTTATTACAATGTGATAAGGTATCATTTTCTATGCACATGTAAGGAACCAATGTGTGAAACGGATTTAAGTCTCCACTAATTGCGACTGCCTACTTACACTTTTACAGATTCACTTGTCACTTTAATTGAAGATTAGAGTCCATCAGGCCTATTCGGATTTCGAGATAGTCACAAGATCTAGAGACGATATAAAGATCAACTAGATCTACATTAGATATCGACTAGATGTGACATGGATATCTAAGTCATAACTTGTCGAAATCGTTCAAGAGGGCCTTCAGAATCGCGGAAACGTCAAATTTGACATATCTATCTTACAAATATCTTTAAATTATCCCTATCGTAACTTGTTGAAGTCTAGTAGAAATCTAATTCATTTTCCGAATCGAGCCGCATGTAACCTAGCTCTCCAGTCTGCACCGACTTTGACGTGACAAAGTGTGGAAGTGCCATCAAAGTTTTATAGATATTTTGTCAAAAAAAATTATTAACAATGCTGGATATCCATTTTATTAAATAAGAGTGACAGGATAATATTAGGTACACTATTCAATTCAATTCAATTCAATACTTTATTCATATTCAATTACACAAACGGGTCTACCGCGATATAATTTCATTGTTTTTACCTTTAATTCCGACGTTTCAGCTGAGTCAGACCGTCAGTCTTTCCGTGACCACAGCTGGTGCAACTCAGCTGAAACGTCGGAATTAAAGGTAAAAACAATGAAATTATATCGCGGTAGACCCGTTTGTGTAATTGAATATGTGTACAAAACGCGAGAGTTTAAAGTGTCAATACTTTATTTCCAAGAATATGGACACGCGGAATCCCTGCGCGACCGAATTTATTTCAGTATCAAATGTTTCATTCTACTAGAGTGGCTGCCCCGTCGTTCAAAGTCTATAGTAATCCAGTGTTAATTAATTAAAGTCACCCTGAGTGATGGTCCCATAAAACGAAGCTGTAATCAAAAAGGCGTGTCGTTTAACTACATTACTACGAACCTACTCTCTTTTGGAATGGACTGCCCCGCAAAAGTAACTGCAAATGGCGATAGTACTGTGTTTTATAGCTAATCTGTTTAATTTTGGCAAACAGGTAGGCACAACAAAATAGGCTGTGGTTGTATTTTAAAGTTAATTGCATAATAAAAACTCTTGGTATTTTGATTCAGATTTCATATTGGTCCTATTATTTCGACCATATATAAACATAGATTGTACTCCACAAACGGTGACACTTTAGTTCAACAACTTTCAAAAATTATGAAGTATAAATACTCTATATTTTTCATACAAAATAAATATTATCTTCAATGGACGCCATCGCCACGACATATCATTGTGATTGACGTTGCTTGTCACGCCTTAAACATAACAAAATTCGTAATACATTGCGTCTTAGAATAAACTTTAAGGTGTATTAAAAATCAAACCTCAAGTTATTTTTTAAAGCTGCTGAACAAATGTTGGTCAGTATGAGGAGTACAGCCTACAGTTTAATTTTTTGCTCATAGTTATTACAGGCCACACCCGGTATGTATCATCACAAAGATATAAAGTCCAATAATGATCAGATTTAGGAATGTTGCTGTAAGCTGTAAGTTCATTTGAACACTGAAACTGATAATAAACTTGGTCATTCTTAAGGAAGACATGGGGTGCTTAAGATAAACACATTACTAGGTATAATAAAAACCGGGCAAGTGCGAGTCGGACTCGCGCACGAAGGGTTCCGTACCATAAAGCAAAAAAAAACGGGAAAAAATGGAAAAAGAAAACGGTCACCCATCCAAGTACTGACCACGCCCGACGTTGCTTAACTTTGGTCAAAAATCACGTTTGCTGTATGGGAGTCCCACTTAATCTTCTATTTTATTTTGTTTTTAGTATTTGTTGTTATAGCGGCAACAGAAATACATCATCTGTGAAAATTTCAACGGTTCGTGAGATACAGCCTGGTGACAGACAGACGGACAGACGGACGGACGGACGGACGGACGGACGGACAGCGAAGTCTTAGTAATAGGGTCCCGTTTTACCCTTTGGGTACGGAACCCTAAAAAGTGCTGTCACTTAAAATATCTGTTAACTTTAGTAATAAATATTAGGTCAACATCGTTAAGACCGTTTAATGCCACAGTCCTCTAAATTTCTACTGCGAAATGCTAAAATAACTAAGACAAACAAAACCGATAGGACTTATAATTGTATTATATTTGAATTGTGTGGGTAGCAAACAAACCGAATTATTCTCCAAATCGTCTAAGCGGTTTTAGAAGTTAGTCTAAACAATACGAACTCCCGTTGTAAAGAGCTTGTGGTCCATTTGTGCCCCTTGAGGTTTGTTATTTATGCTTTAATTAGTTATTTGTGTTCGAGAGTAGACGCTTATTACGCCGCTGGATGGATACGCCATAGTACGGAAATTATTTGTAGACACGGCGAATTTAAACCTTAATTGTGACGTCCCACGGGTAAAGGTACCTTATGGCGGTTGGCGCTTACGCTACTATTAACGTCGCTCCAATATTATTGCGGCGCTCTGCGACGTAAGCGCCAGCCGCCATAAGGTACTGTTATAACGGTAAATCGGGAGGACTGAGTCAAACACACGTATGGACAGTGTGGTAGCTATTTAATGACTAATTAGGCGCGGGCGCAGCCGCGCGTTATATCTAAAGTACGTTTACTACATTCCCTCCACCTTAACCTAAATCTCTCTGCAAATCCACATTTCTTAGGCTTGAAATGGTTATCCAAAAGCTCGATCACTTTATCGTACGGTAAATCGCCAACTATGGAGGGTAAAGCTAAATCGCGCACAAGTCTATAGGTCGATTCGGCCAAGTTACTCAAGAGAATTGCCCGCCGCTTATTCTTTTTGTCGTCCTCCGCGATATCGTTCGCTAGGAACCATTGTTCCAGTCTATCTTTATAAAGTAACCACTCTTGAACTTCGTGGTTAAAGGCTGTTAATGAACCAATTGCTAACTTGGCCATTATAAAAAACACGCGTTTTACTAATTCGCACTGTCGTCGCCACTGTTATAACGGTAAATCGGGAGGACTGAGTCAAACACACGTATGGACAGTGTGGTAGCTATTTAATGACTAATTAGGCGCGGGCGCAGCCGCGCGTTATATCTAAAGTACGTTTACTACAGGTACCTTTTGCCGTGAAACGTCACAATTAACAAGCGCAATACATAGTAGGTCCAACGGCGGGCAGTTCGTATTGTCGGCGATCCCGAACTTACTGACGGCTTGGAACTTCTTAGCCTTCGGAGAGACGTTGGCTCTCTTTGCATGTTCTACCGTCTGTACAATGGGGAATGCTCGGAAGAACTTTTTGATTTGGTGCCATCGTCTCGATTTTATCACCGCACCTCCCGCCAAAGGAGCAAAGTTCATCCCCACTTCTTAGATACATGGCACACCAAGAATAAGCAACATCTCGCTCGTTTCTTCCCAGAACGTGCAGAATGACATGGGATTCTTCAAGAAGCGGGTATTTAGGGTTCTCAAGGGTCGGCAACGCTTAAGTGGCTCCTGTGGTGTTGCTTATGTCCATGGGCGACGATGACCGCTTCCCATCAGGCGGCTCGTCTGCTCGTTTGCTGACTATTACATAAAAAAAAAATAGTAGGTACCTACACCGTATGTACACTGTCAATTTAAACTTTCAGTCATCGCAATGCTACTCGAACTGCGGCCGCGGACTAAAGTGGTATCCAGACGGGACTGATCAAATCGGTCGATTTGATCAGTAATGAAATTGGCGTCAATCTCCAATTTTAGATTTATGGTGATATTAGAGCCCTCTAAATTGAAAAAATACCCCAGAACGAAAATACTGGCCTCACAAATTGATATACTTGCGTCCGCACCTCATTTTATGGGTAATATCGGTCATTATCGGCGGTTGAATTCGGCGAGCCAAATTGGCGTTTGCGTCTGCAAGTCCTGATTCGATCGGGAAATTTAATCAGATTGGCGAAAAATTGACTAGCCTGATGGATACGTCTTAGGGCCACCCCACATCTAGCGTCCCTCGAGCGTCGGCGTCTGGTCAGCGCCACTCAGCGCTATGGAAAATGACGTCGCTGCGCAGTTGCGTCGACGTTGCGTCGATCAGCGGCCATAGAATTGTACACGCCGACGCTCGAAAGACGCCAGATGTGGGGTGGCCTTTAAACTTAAACATTCATACGTTCGACCGCGTTCATACATTTGGTCGAGCTCAATGTATGAATGGCCAAGATTTGCCTGTCGCCACGCCGCCGCCTATCGCGTGTGTCTGGACCGCGACCGCGGCCTGAGATTCAGCGAATATGCAGGCAATCTACCGCCGCGAAGTGAGGTAACCGTAGTTATGCAGAAAACGACCAACTCAATTTTTTTATCAATGCAGAAAGCGACCAAAGCTACTGAGTAAAGGCTTGGCCACACACAGAGCGCGACGCAGCGCCGCGTCCGCGCCGCGTGATGCCGACGCGAAGCCTGGTCAAACAGGGCGCGCGCCGATCGCGCCGGCCTCACGCTCTCAACACGCCCTCAAGGCGCACCGCTCGCTGCCTAACGTCCGATCCTACTGATGTGACCTTGCGCGACGCGGCGGGCCGCCGCGTTCGCTCGGCGCAGCGCTGCGCACGCGCCGCGCGGACGCAAGGGGCCGCGCGGCGCGGGGCGCGACAGAAGCGGGGCGTGATACCGGCGGGACGCAGTCTGTTTGACGTCGGTAACCTGTTAGCATGTGCCGCGGTCGCGCGGCGCGCTCTGTATGTGGCCAAGCCTTTAGGGTGTAAGTCACTTTGACAAATATAAAAAGTTGGTCGCTTTCTAGAGAACTGATGGGACGGGGTGGAGTGTGTCCGTTTTATTACTTAATATCTGGGAGGCCGAGCGAGCCGAGATTTGCTCGGAAAACATATAAAAATACAAAATAGCGTTTTCCCAGTAAGACCTTGCTTAATCGATTTTTCGGTCCCTAAAACCCCCATATAGCAAAAATCATCGAAATCGTTAGAGCCGTTTCCAAGATCCCGGAAATATATAAATAAATATAGGTATATAAAAAGATTGCTCGTTTAAAGGTACTTATGTATAAGATTATGTGCTTACGCTGTAAAAGGGAACTAAGGTTGCGATGGAAATTAGATATATTATATAACACTTTAAACTATTTAATTATACTACGGTCTCAGATACCCTTATAACCGATAAATCTAACACTACACATGTCATACAGCTTATTCCCTCATAAAACACGGTCAATAAATTGGCTGCTATGAAATCTAAACGTCCTATACGCCAACATGATACAAGCTATGTTCAATCCTATTAATTTCGAATAAGATTGTGTCCTACCCGTGTCGTCCCATCGTAAATCATAATACAAGGCGCAGAACACACGGTGCGATGTGACGCCGCGCTACTTGATTTTACTGTATTTTATACGTATCCACTTATAATGACTGTACAGTCACGTGTAAAAATATGGGTGCCCAATTAAATCTACTCAAAATATGTCCCATAGCTCTTATGTCAGCGAATTAAGAATACGGGACATATTTTTGAGTACATAAGTTGTCTACACTACACCCATATTTTTATACTTAAATAAATTAATATTACAGGACATTAAATACAGGGTGAAATTTAAATCACTGGCCAAATTGAAACACCCGAAAGAACTCGAAAAAATATTAAACACGTGTTTTTTGTTTTAATACCGCTCAGTACATTTTTTTCGAAATAACTCATCATCAAGTTGTCCTAAAAACCTCGTACGTTATGGTGAACCGACAACTACCCACTACACCCGCTTCTCTCTTATCAGTTAAGGTCATTGACACCCCGCCCCTCCCGCTGTTTGCAATCGCGTCACCAATTATGACCCCTATTGCAGCGAGATAAGACGCTTACCTACATAAGTTACTAAATTTTTCCTTCATACTTTAACGGGCTTAGAACCGTCAAAATGCAAAGGCAACCCATTTTTAATCTAAAATGTTATTTCTGACTAATGATTATTAACAAAACGTCCGTGACTTAAAAACAATGAGTAAAAACTAGGTAAGGAATCTTTGCATTCAGGCGTATTTAAAAATTGAATCAACTTATATACTTACATTTGATTAAAAGTCGACGCAATTAACGAAAGTCCCACGAGATGGTACTCTTGGATTCAATCCTTGTCTGCGAAGGCGTGGAACTGATTCCATTTCGTATAATCTTTGTACACCACGTAAACACTCACCACTTAATAAATAACACCGTACCATTTCGTAATATTCCCGGTTCGAAATAATTTTTTTAAACCTTAGTACGCGCGCGATTATTATTTTAAGGTTGGCGAGTGACGAGTGACTAATCATTTATGCTTACCGTTATGTTTACCGCTAGCACGGAATGGTTTAGACTACCCTCGAAATTGATAAACCTGCCTACCATCGCCAACACTAACTGGGTGGACCCTATTGCAACGATTATAAGGTTTAGTGTAGGTCAGATAAGGATTTTGCTGATGTTGTTGTTAAAACCTACTATTAGGTTTGTTTACATTTGTGGTAATTAGGGTGACCACGAATCGTGGAAAATATTTAAAAATTGAAAAATTAAAATAAAAAAAAATGTACTCTTTTTTTCGCTAAATAGATTCCTTAAGTGTAACCTAGTGCCGGGAATGAATACGGCCAGTGATTTAAATTTCACCCTGTATAATCTAAATTGTCAAATTGACTCAGGAATAAATATCTGTGTTCATCACAAAAATAATTGCTCTTACCGATATTTGAACCCAGGACCATCGGCTTCAGACGCACACTTGACTATACATAGCGAACGGCCTAATAAAGTACCTGCCAGCTTCATCGTCAAGCAAAGATGTGAGGGGCTACCGTGAAAACCGAAATTCGCATATTGCGGGGATCTTTCTCCATCACTGCAATGAAGGCGTAATTATAGTGACAGAGAAAAAATCCCGCAATTTGCGAACTTCGATTTTCGCGGTTATAGCCCTGAGCGTTTTTTTCGTGGCCCTATGGTAAGAAACACTGCTCGTCTACGGGCCACCGAGCGTCGGCGTCTAGTCAACTCTACTTATGACTGCTGCTTGACGCAACGTTGACGCAACTGCGCAGCAACCTTTTTTTACAAGCTTTTATTTAGTTTCACCTGACCGTTGTCTGTCTGTCTGTAATCAAATCTTGCAAGTTAAATTTGATCCACTTCCCGGTTTTCGATTGAGCTGAAATTTTGCATGCGTGTATAAATCGGATGACAATGTAATATTATGGTACCATCGAGCTGATCTGATGATGGAGACAGGAGGTGGCCATAGGAACTCTGTGATGAAACAGCGTAGCCTAATTGTGTTAGGGGTTTTTAGAATGGTCTCGATGAGTATTAGTTGTCTGTCGTAAGAAAAGTACAGTCAGCGATAAAAGCTTGTACCAAAAATGAAATTTTTGCCAAAAACTTATTCCATAGGTACTGCAGTCTAGACGCCGATGCTCAAAAGACGCTAGTGTGTGGTGGCTCTAACACCGCGAAGCGCGGCACCGCGTTCCTCCGTATGTTCTGCACCTAACCCTTCGCTCTCAAGTCACGTTTTCAATAGATACGGAATATGATACATTTCTGGTTTATCTAGAATAAAGCAGACAATAACGCGAGGCGGATGGGATACAATAACACTGATCTTTTAGGGGAAAGTTTGCCAATTAGAACTGTTAGTGATTACGTTACGTGTACGTTTGGGATACAAACAGGTAGCCCTAAAACAGACACGTCACAGTAACACAATAACTGTTCCAAATTTTAGGTATCTATGTCAAACGGTCTCTGAGAAAAACGTATTTAACTGATTTGCAAGACCGAAGTGATCCCATAAGTGTTCCGTAAACAAAGTTTTGTACGGAACACTAAAAACGAATATTGTAACCAATAGTTTTACTACTTCCTTGTTGTTGTTGTTGTTGTTGTTGTTGTTGTTGTTATTGTGTTGTTATTTTTGTACGTCTTAATTACAGACAACAAGGAAGTAGTAAAACTATTGGTTAATAATGATGAAAACCTTTTAATAGGTACCTATGAGAATTAGGCTGGTTTTAGTGTCACGCGGACCGTCCGTGCGGATCGCTCCGCAACGCCAAATTGTATGAGAAAGCTGTCGGTCGTCCGCGCGGACCCGTCAGCTTTACTCTGTAACGCTCCCGGAACTTAATACATTTTGGTCTGAGGGGCTACCGCGAAAACAGAAATTCGCAAATTGCGGGGATCTTTCTCTTTTACTCCTATGAAGGCGTAATTAGAGTGACAGAGAAAAATGCCCGCATTTGCGAACTTCGATTTTCGAGGTTATAGCCCAGATGGCCTACCGCGAACCACGTTCGACATGTTGCCTCTCTGTCGCACTTGTAAATTCGTACGTTAGTGTGACAGGGAGGCAACATGTTCGTGGTGAGGAGCCATCTGCGCGGACGGTGTGACACTAAAACCAGCCTTAAACAAAAATCTTCAAGACTCACTGCTACATGTGACCAAACAGTGACATTATGAAAAATACAGTTCCTTATTTACCTATTTTTTCTGTTACAGTTTCGACAGTTTTGTCCATTCGCCTAGTTTAAAAAACTGCAACCCGTCAATATTTAAAACGATAATGAACTACGAGTGGGCGCTTAGTAATAATTAGGAAGCATGACTTACGCTAGACTGGGCCGGAGCTCAAAAATAATTTTAATCTTCACATTAAATATTTAACAAATTCGGTTAAAAATAATTGTTTAGACTTATGTGTCACGTAGTCAAATGCAACAACAATGTACTTATCACAAAGAGAAAGTTTTAATGGATATTTTAGGTAATCTTACAAAAGTAAGCGTTCCCAAGTAATCCCTAAAATACCTCAAAGTCCTGAGTACTTTTGTTGTTAGGTGAAATTCCTCGGAGGGCATGAAGTCTTAAGTCTCAGTGGAAGAGAAAGTTAGGTTTTGGACCATTTTTACTGTTATTTTATTATTTTATAGTCCGCTTATACTCGTAAATAAAACAGTTTTTGTATACTTTAGAACCACTAAAATAATCTACAATATATATGTTACATTTAAAGATTTAAAGACAAGATCGTTTACCTAAATGTACTCAGTAATTTGGCAAGAAGCAGATTTTCATACGACAACGTTTCTTCTGTGTGATCTTTACCCAAATATTACAAAGTTTATTGCACAGTCAGCAGCAAGAGGGACAAAGCGAGGCGAGGCGTCCAGCATATTCTAATTTGGAAAAGAGAATAGCATAGTGTGTAGTGTTGAATGAATAGCCCACTTGGTTATTGTTCGTTGAACTCAGGCATCAAGGGTTCCGTTCCGTACAAAAAAACCGGCCAAGTGCGAGTCAGATACGCGTTTCAAGGGTTCCGTACATTACTCTATTTTTAACAATGTATTTTTTATATGTGAAACGCGAGTGAATTGCCTTTAAAAAACCCGTAGGGGTCGGATCAAAAACTAAGTAATTAGTCTGACTCACGCTTGACTGCATATTTCTAATAGGTTTTCCTGTCATCTATGGGTAAATACCTATTTTATGTATTTTTTTGAAAATTTTAGACCCAGTAGGTTCGGAGATAAAGAAGAAGAATGGTCATTTTTTGTCTATTTTCTTGAATTACTTCTAAACTGTTTATATTAAAATTATAAAAAAAATATATTTGAGATCTTTACAATAAGCTCTTTTATTTGATATGTAACACGATATAGTTTGAAAAACTTTATTTTTTAATTTTCTCATTTACCCCCCAAAAGTGGCCCCCATGTTCAAAATTCATTCGTTTACGTTACATGTCCGTCTTTGGGTCACAAACTTTCATATGTGTTCCAAATTTCAACTTAATTGGTCCAGTAATTCCGGAGAAAATCGGCTGTGACAGACGGACAGACAGACAGACAGACAGACAGACGCACGAGTGATCCTATAAGGGTTCCGTTTTTTCCTTTTGAGGTACGGAACCCTAATAAACGGAACGACTTTAGCAGCTTTAAAATGATTGTCGGCTAATATTCTACGAAAATATATTGTAGAAGTTTTAAATGCAAAATTAAAAGCTAGAACTTAAGTATCTCGTTTCTACTCTCAGTTCGCTAATTCTGAAAATGAGAAAATTATTTAATATGGTGCCCTTTTAAAGCCATTTGCATAAGAACAAGTTTAGTTAAGACGTCTTTCTTTTAAGTTATATCTTATATTTTGAGTAAGTACCTAGAGGAGAAAATCAATGATACCTAACTTTTGACATCTAATAAACATAATTATAATAACTTCACTTCACCAAGGAGTTTTGGCCGAAGGGTGTGATGTCAAGTTTCAGCGGTTCCGCGGCTGACTCCCTAACACTGCGGGGTTGCGTAATTTATTTATTTCTTTATTTCAAGGCGAGGCAACAAAATTTAAATTGGCTACATGCGCCTTAATATTATGAATATTATGATAAACTTATAGTACTAAATTTACATTTCTATAACTACCAAGCACAACATTCATTAGAAATTATAATAATGAATACTTAACAATTAATTTATTAATCTTAAAATTAAGGCGAAATTATGTACAGTCGCCATCAGATATATCGGAGCGGCCGAGATGCTCAAAAATATCTAAACACGCAACGCACCTAGCGCCATGACAATAGAGGCGTGTTCAGATATTTGTGAGCACCTTGGCCGCTCCGATATATCTGATGGCGACTGTACTAGGTATGTGATAATATTATTTCACTGTTTCTAAATGTATATATATTACTAGCTGTGCCCGCGGCTCCGCCCGCGTGGAATTCGGTTTGTGTCAGTAAGCTGCTAAATATATAAAAAAATAGTAAATTATATTACGCTGTATTTTTTTTATATAAAAAATTATAACATTTATAATTTCCTGCATGATAATTTCTAATGAGAATTCTATCTTATTGTTTCATACTCTTTAGAGCGCGATTTGTAGTAGTCCGACTATGCCCGACTCTTTTAGTATGAGAAAGTCGAAGTCTAGCTTTGGACCGCGTGCAGTGCGCCACATACGTCGGGCAACGCCCGACTCTTTTAGTATGAGGGCGCCGAAGGCGCCCGGCTTTGGAACGCGTACAGCGCGCCACGTGCGTCGGGCTTAGCCCGACGCTTTGAGTATGAGGGTGCCTTCGGCGCCCAACTTTGGCAAACGTACAGCGTTTCACGTACGTCGGTCTACGCCCGACTCTTTTAGTATGAGGGCGCCGGAGACGCCCAGCTTTGGAACGCATACAGCACGCCACATACGTCGGGTTACGCCCGACGCTTTGAGTATGAGGCCGCCGGAGGCGCCCGGCTTTGGAACGCGTACAGCGTGTCACGTACGTCGGTCTACGCCTGACTCTTATAATGGGGGGCCGAAGGCGCCCAGCTTTGGAACGCGTACAGCGTGTCACGTACATCGGTCTACGCCCGACACTTTTAGTATTTAACACTTTTAGGCTTTGGAACGCGTACAGCGCGCCACGTACGTCGGGCTACTCCCGTCGCTTTGAGTATGGCGGCTTTGGAACGCGTACATTGTGTCACGTATGTCGGTCTACGCCCGACTCTTTGAGTATGAGGGCGCCGAAGGCGGCCGGCTTTGTTAACCATACAGCGTGTCACGTACGTCTCTTTTAGTATGAGAGTCGAAGTCGCCTGGCTTTGGACCGCGTGCAGCGCGCCACGTACGTCGGGCTACGCCAGATTCTTTTAGTATGAGGGCGCCGAAGGCGCCTGGCTTTGGAACGCGTACAGCGCGCCACGTACGTCGGGTTACGTCCGAAGGTTTGACTATGAGGGCGCCTTCGTCGCCCGGCTTTGGTAAGCGTACGGCGTGTCATGTACGCGTAGGCCCGACATTTTTGTATGAGAAAGTCGAAGTCGCCTGGCTTTGGACCGCGTGCAGCGCGACATGCCTACGTCGGGCTATGCCTGACTCTTTTAGTATGAGAAAGTCGAAGTCGCCTAGCTTTGGACCGCGTGCAGCGCGCCACATACATCGGGCTATGCCCGACTCTTTTAGTGTGAGGGCGCCGCAGGCGCCCGGCTTCGGACCTGGTACAGCGCCACGTACGTCGGGTTACGCCCGACGCTTTGCGTATAAGGGCGCCTGCGTACAGCGTGTCACGTACATCGGGCTACGCCCAACACTTTCAGTAACTATGAGAAAGTCGAATTCACCCGTCTTTGGAACGCGAACAGCGCGTCTCGTACATCGGGCTACGACCGACACTTTAATATGAGAGAGTCGAAGGCGCCTGGCTTTGAACCGCGTGCAGCGCGCCACGTACATCGGGCCTTCTTTGTATTTTAATAAGTATCCCATTCAAATATTATAATTGAATAATAATAATATTTGTTTTAATGAGATTAATTTTATGGAATTCCTTGCCGGCGTCTATATTTCCGTGTTCTTATAACCCGGCAACCTTCAAATCAAGAGTGAACAGGCACCTTCTGGGCGAGCTCGCTCCATCGTAGGCCACGTCTACGCCTCGGCTAGTCTGTGGCCATGAGTAAGCCCATTCATAATAATAAAAAAAAAGATTAGCTTCTCTTAACATTTTTTTTTAATTCGTACTTTCTCAAACTCAAATTTAAACCCACATGTTGGATATATTATTAATCGGCTTTCATAACCCTTCATTTTGATACCCTACTCGATAGGTTTGCACGATATTTTTTTCTAAAGGTTGCGTAATATGGCGTATTAAGTCCGCCATATTGGTTTGATAACGACGTCACATAGGCTATGTCACCCGGGGAATGACGTAAGGATTCTAATGATGTATCGTACGTCTAAATCGGTCAAGGCATTCAGAAGTTAAGGTGGACTAAAGAAACTCACATAAATAATTATATTCGCGTTCGTGTTTGTTTGTAGGTAGGTCTACAAACAAACACGAACGCTGACAACACAATACTCTCTCTCTCTCTCTCTCTCTCTTTTGGGCAGTCGTGTGAAAAAGATGGCAGTGTGCAATGAGGGGCAATTAATTTACTGTCGTTTAATTTTGTTGTATTATTAAATTTATTAAATCAACATAATTATTCAATTTGTTGATATCCGTACCCCCTCATCTAAACTTAGAGTTAATTTGGCAAAATCCTTCCTCGGTGGCTTATTCATGTCAGTACGTATTAAATTCAGCGCCATCTGTTAGTTTTCCAGTGTACTCAATAGTGGTAGCACATATTTGAAAAAAAGTTTGCCCCTCCTTTCTAAGTAGCGCCATAAGATTTAGGGGCAAACTTAAATCAAGCGGGTGTTGTGGCTAACCCCCCTTTTAGGGGTTGAATTTTTATAGCCTATAACCTGGCCGGAGATTTTCTCGACAGATTAGTAAAGTTTGCATCAAAATCCGTTCAGCCGTTTTCACGTGATGCGCGTTCAAATAAACAGACAAACAGATAAACAGATAAACAGACAAACAGACAAAAATTCTAAAAAACTGTTGGAACGTGTTCTGTTATCGATTCTAAGTATCCCCAGCCAACTTTTTTTCAAATATCTTCCATGTACAGACTTTCGACCCTCTACAGCTTTATTATATGTATAGATAGAAGATAACTTAAATGAAAAATGTCTACATACAAATCTGTGTGAAACATATGCATAGCAATATATCAATGAATATATATGGCATATGAATATTCGCGAGTTCAGATGTGTACGTACCAAAAGTTCGATTGTAATGAAATGAAAGCAAAATGGGTCCTTGGGTGTTTAGGTCCCTTGTTAGAGACTCTGAATACTGTGACTGAAATTTAGACGTATTATTTATCCTAAGCTCACCCTTCACCCTTACAACGGCGATATTTTAGGCAGCATTTTGGTCGTCAGTGTTTTGTTAGTAATCTCGTGAAATATACGGAAGATAGGAATGTAAAGGCGTACTTCACGCCTAAAAAGAAAAGTTACTCACATTTGTTTCCTTTTTGGTTACCTTCGCGTGGCTAAGTCCTATCTGAGTTTTATGTGTGGTGCCCTATACACCGAGCGCGGGAGTGTGGGGGGACAAGCGAATATACCTATATTAGGTAAGTATGTAGGTAACCGCGGGCGTATACAACGTAAAGCATCTAATTACTATTATCAAAGACATACGTAACTTCGTATAAGATGAATAAAGTCTAATAAAAATACTTGCCTCGGAAATCAAGAAAAAGTCATTCTCGCATAAGATGACGCACACACCTTTGGCTTATCCTCGGCTAGATGGCGTGACGACACCGTTTCATATTTAACAATTTTAACACATAGATATCGGTGAATGAACATGGGTCAAAATGATATAAAAATAATAAAATCATTTATCCTTATATATTCAGTTTTTTGATAATTTTATACGTGTTTATTTTGAGTTATATTCGTCGTGTGTCGATAGATGGCAGTAAATTTACAGTGACTACAACATTTACTATGATAGGACCCCTCCATACTATCTATTCTTTTTGCTATTATATGTATAGGACGTCTATAGGACACTAAAAAAACGTATACTTTACTTACAATTACAGAAGTTCACATTTTCAGGATATTCTCATGAATTCTGTCAAATTTTGTAGGATTTTTGTCTGGTATAGTAACACACTTACAATACAATACAATGAATACAATACCATTTATTTCTCTCATATAAGCTTACAGTAGTTTACCAATTCGCCTACACGGTAAAATAGAAGATATATGACACATTAACAAATTATAAATTCAAAGAAGTAAAACTTAAATACAGTGAAAACAAAACAAATAAAATATAGAGCAGATAGGAAAACACATACTAATAGCGGCATAGCCTTAAACAAAGGTAAAAATTTGATATTAACTATCAAATTCGGTATGGTTTAGACCTGTATGAAAATATAAGCTTTCGTTAGTAGGTAGGTACATAAAATGCACCCTAGATTTATTTAATTCCCTTTAAACTTTACTCTAAATGTACATATTATAGTCAATCTGTGTAAGAATGTCCTATAATATGTATTTATTTATTATTTATAAAGCCCTTGACTACGAGGAAAGGATTCAATCGCATAATTAATTAATTAACGCTAATAAGAGTAATAAGATGTCTATATTCACTACACTTTTTTTGTGAGTGGGGGATTGATGCAAATAAATAAAATAAATGCAAATAAATATAACCTATCCATTTATCCCACAGAGTATCGCTAAGCTTTGTAATAACAATAACAACGTTTATGTTAGGCCTTAACATAATCCAAGCCTTAATCCGAAGGCAATTGCATGATATATTACCGTATAGCAGAAGGGTGGATTTAAAGATGAAACGGTCTGGTAAATCGTCTAGTTATTCTCACATTTCTATCTCACCCTTGCCAAAGTAAAACCCGTCTTAATACCAACCGTTAAAGTTATTTTTCATCAAAGCCCTGTTAAATCCAGGAACGTGAATTAGGGAATTACAAATGTCTGTTTGCCTGGAGCTGGAAAATCTGTAACAAAACGTATGAGAGAGATAATTATAATTCTCGGGGGCATTTCACAATGTAAGAGCCCTTTCATGTTATCTTACACGATAATAGGATATGGACTCCAGACCGGAGTGAGTCAAATATATGGAACATAATGTTAGACGGGTGTTTGGCCACGGTTAGCTGACAGTTGACACTGACAAGTATTAGGGCAACAATTAATGGGCAGAATAAAAGTGACATTCCATTTCCAACTGCAGCTGCAATACTGTTCGTTTTACTATGGAAACGCGTCGCTTTCCTCATTCATTGTCAATTTCCATAGTAAAATGAACAGTATTGCAGCTGCAGTTGGAAATGGAATGTCACTCTAATGGCAATGGTAACATTCCATTTCTAACCGCAGTTGCACTACCGGTACTGAACGCGTCGCTGTCATTGTCAATTTCCATAGTAAAATGAACAGTAGTGCAGCTGTCGTTGGAAATGGAATGTTACCCTTAAGGTGACAGTTACCATGTTACCATAAGATAAACTGATTGTGGACGCGTATTTAATTAAATTAAAGTCTAAATAATTTTAAAATGCTAATCGGTTTTAACAATAAACTAAACATATGATTTACACCTAAAACGAGGTACTTTCCTAAAAATATAACTTAGTCGTACAATATTTATTAAAATAATAGGTTCGGAGCGTCAGAATTCATGGATTCAAAATGCAGTCGCGTTGCCCTCGCCTTGTTCCATAAAATATATGAAAACGTTTTTGATCCCTTTTAAATTAGGAGTCCGTGCGGAGAATACGTCCTTTGGTGATGGAGGTATGATACCTATGCTCTGGGGTCTGGGTTACATTCCTACAGCTTAAAGAACCGGGGCGAGTCAAAGGGTTGGGTTGTCCAATCTAAGGCTATACCCGATAAAGTATACTTTGGCTAAGGATCTCGAGGTTATTTTACGCTGGTTTATAACTTATAACTCAACTTGCGCGAGCAATAGGAATAGACAGCATTCATTCATAACGATTACATAACATATCGCCGTAGACGAACCACTATGAGCAGGGCCCAGGGTCTCTGATTACACGTCTTTCCTACGGATCTCGGCGTCGAGTAAACTAGCTGTCAGTCAAGATGGGTTTATGATAGGACCACCCCGCGTTTCCCTGAGTTATGTGACGCCAGTGAACGTGCTTCTTGAAATGATCAGACTGTGCGAAACCCTGACGGAGGTCGTTCGGTTTGGATTTTGGATGACGTTTTAAAATAAGACAAAAATTACTTTCATATAATACAATTAAAAATACACTACATAATCTAAACATAAAACTAATTAAAAAGAAATGACGTTACTGTCATTCATTGTCTTGTCATTCATTTTACTATGGAAATTGACGATAACATCGACGTGTCGGAGCAGTAGTGCAGCTGCAGTCAGAAATGGAATGTTACCTTTATACAGGCACCTGAAATAATAAGTTCCTCTTATTGCGCAACAAATAAGATCGTGTCAGATATTTCTGCGGCCTTCGTTGTGTAACATATTTTTGCAGGTACCTACGCTACGTATATTAAAAAATTGACAGATATTGACTTCGTTGTAGAAACGATCAAAATAAAATGAAAGATTACTCTTATTGAGGTAGGTATCCATTCCATTCTCGGAGTAATTAACAATGGAGCCGCCATTAACAGGCGTTCCCCTCTGTCGAAAATAGGCGGCCAATGGTCAACCACATGGTCAACCACATGTCAACCATATGTATGGACTGACGTTTATCTGACATGACGTACCTATACATTTGATGTGCCCCTCCCCCGCAAAAAACGGCAGACTATTTTGTACCGAAAATTTTAGACATGGCGTCTCCGTTGGTTATATCCTCTAAGATTCCATTAGACAACAGAAATGTACAAAGTCAAACTGACATACGTTCGTAATGTGACGTGGGCTTAGCAGCCGACGTTTGCGCATCGGGTACTAGGTAAATACGCAACCCAAAATTAAATAAACAATTTCATCGTTTTTATCACCAATATTTCATTCGAACATACTACGTAGTTTATAATTATGTCCTATACTTAAATCAGTTAGAGTTATGTAACAGCCGTCAAATTACTATGTTTCCCGCTAAAATAATTTTTAATTATTTTGCCCCTTTTATTTTTAAATAATTTTACTTTACTCTTCCGTAGGTAAAATTTTAAATGTTTTCCAAAGTTCAAGATGAATCGCTCGCTCGTGATACCACGTTGGGCGCCAGTGTGAGGAGGCAGGTAGAGGAGCCTCACCAGGATGATAGTAAATCAAAGACAGGATCAGGTACCAGAACGACGATGGTATTTATTTATTTAAGTAAAAAGGCACCTGTAATAATACAGGTTACGTGTTAACAGATACTTTCGTAATTCACTTAGAAGGTTAGAAATCAAATAACTTACAATATGTGCCTTGGTGATGATGTAGATATATATCTGGAAGGTGTGCAGGGCCACAAAACGAGCACTATAGTACTGCACGCACTTATGTATTATGTTTACGTTTCACTAATTAAAATCACACTTTAACGGTCGTATTTTAGAAACTTGGGAAGTACAGTCTGTTAGATTAAAATATGATGTTTATCGATCGGAGTATGTGATCGAACTGACAATAAAAATCATTGAATGGAATTTTGAATAGGATTTGAATTTGAAAAGGGAATTTAGAATTTGTATGGTGCCAGAAATAGTATGAAGGTTGATAGTGTAACGTTTCGTTATACGCACCGTTACAGAAATAGCAACGGGTCTAAAACTTGACTCCTGCTAGAACGGTCCGGGTCCGACTTGAGCCGAGTACTCACCGAGCCGCACTGAGCTTTCTCTGACGTATTCGAGTCCCTCGTCATCATCATCATCTCAGCCTTTTATAGACGTCCACTGCTGAACTTAGGCCTCCCGCTTGGACCTCCATACGTGCCGGTTGGAAGCGACCCGCATGCAGCGTCTTCCGGCGACCTCAACAAGGTCGTCTGTCCATCTTGTGGGTGGACGTCCTACGCTGCGCTTGCTAGTCCATGGTCTCCACTCGAGCACTTTTCGACCCCATCGGCCATCTTCTCTGCGTGCAATGTGGTCTGCCCATTGCCACTTCAGCTGGCTAATCCGGTGGGCTATGTCGGTGACTTTAGTTCGTCTACGGATCTCCTCATTTCTGATTCGATCACGTAGAGAAACTCCGAGCATAGCCCTCTCCATAGCTCGTTGAGCGACTTTGAGTTTTGAGATTCGAGTCCCTGCCAAGTATTAATTAATTAAATATAATGATCAGGCCAAGGGCAAAAACAAGGCTCGTTAATTGATTTGTTTGCTCAAGCTGGCATGTGCCCCAGCTAATTAATAGGTATATTTAGGTATAACGTGGCGTAAAATATAAACGTGGTGACTAAATTAAACAACTGAGAGGAGAAATAGCAACTGTGTTTAGGATAGAATTAATGATTTTTGCTGGAATAACTGATATAATAAAAAAAATAATCAAAGAGCCATTCTTATTTTTTTTTGACAATTTTATTTCTTGTCAGATTCCGATAAAAATTTGGTAGGATTAAATAGCTTCTCATTCTGGTAGAAATAAACATTAAATCCAAATTTGAGACAAAAAAGTATGTAAATTCCCAAAGAGTTATAAAATTCCGTAAGTTATCGTAACGCAGTGGATGATTCTGTAGGGCATGTATGATGAAAATGAGCTAATATTAGTTACAGTCCCAATGTTTAAGTGTTCGTAAGAGTGAACCTTTTGGTACTTAGATAGTAGATACTCAGTACTAGAGTAGAGTAGGTTAGTTACACGTCCGCTAGTAAGACATTTATTTTAAATAGATTCAACTAATAATTACCGACAGCAGTGCCTGGTATCAAGTATCAATCAATTAATTTAGCCCAGACCCATTTTCGGAAACAAAAGAGAGGCTATAAATTAAACAATGGTTGCTTCACTAACACAATGGTCTACATAATTACACTCAAAAAGCTCTAAAGGCCTACCACATAGTCAATCGAAATGTCGGTATCGGAAATCAAAGGGCCTACCGCGAACCACGTTCGACGTGTTGCCTCTCTGTCGCACTTGTAAATTCGTACGTAAGTGTGATCGGGAGGCAACATTTCGAACGAACAGATTCGGAGGCACACTGACATATTCTACTGCTTCTTCTTCTTTTCGTGTAAAGGGATCAAACTTCTTAGTACTAAATTTTTGTTTGCCAATGTTTTGCCACTTCCAGCCCTCGGGGTGTAGCCCTCAGGAGATCTTCCTCAGTGCACGTCGTTGAGCACAGAGAGCACTGTCTCATGTGTAATGTTGTTTGAGGTACTCCACACTCGCAGGATGTATCACCTTGTCGCCCAATTCCCCATCTCTGAAGATTATCTTTTGACCGACCAACTCCCGTCCTAAGTCTGTTGAGAGCTTTCCATACTGGCCACTTTTGCTTTCCCCCTGGAGGCAGGTGTTCCACAGCTGGCATTCGTAGCGATGTGTCGCTGAGTTGCAAGTTCCATGACTTGATGCGAGCCTCCTGAGGAGTTTGCTGCTGGAGAGCTGAATTTGTAACAAAGCTCTTCCGGGACTTTAGCCTTGCAGTAACTGGTTTGTGGCCGTGCAAGGGGTGACGCGGGTCACGCAGTTGTTTTTCTCGCTCCACAGCCGCCGCAATATCTCTGCGTATGTCCGGTGGTGCAATTCCACTCAGTTGGTATAGGTGGTCACGTTTAGTGGGTTTTAGGCATCCTGTTATTAGGCGGCAGGACTCGTTGAGAGCTATGTCAACCTGGGCAGCATGTATAGAGTTCTTCCAGGCTGGGCATGCATATTCTGCAGCCGAGAAGCTGAGTGCGAGAGCCGTTGTGCGTAGGGTGTGTGGGGTTGCCCCCCACGTAGTCCCGGTGATGCATCGCAAAATGTTGTTCCTCGCCGCCACTTTCTGCTTGGTATTAAGGCAGTGAGCTTTTTAGGTCAGTGACCGGTCTAGCGTCACCCCTAGGTATTTCGGGGCGGCAGTGTGTTCTAGCCGGCTGCCTTCCCAGGCGATATTCAGCTGTCTGGTGGCCTGGCTGTTTCGTAGGTGGAAGGCACAAACCTGTGTCTTAGACTGCTTCTGTACCACTAACATAAGCAAAATCAATACACAACTGTTTTCGATGTTTGCAGTACTTTACCCTCTCTTGGCCCGATTCGGATTTTGAAATAGACATCTAGTAGTAGTAGTAAAACCACAGAATAAATAATAGTACTACCGTACAGAAAGGAAACTTCCTACAAAACCGAAGTTTGACAGCGGTTCAGGGTCGAATCATGCTATCCCTTTCTAATATATGACACTATCCCTTTCGGCTATGTAGGGTTGTCAAAATTCAAGTGATTATCTTAATATCTGTGGTCGTGCACGCAGAAGGAAGTCAAGTGGTGCCAACCCTAATAATTGCTCGGAGCAATGCTGAGCCGAGCGGAGCCGAGTTTGACCGATCTCAGGAGTTTCGCACCCCTGGTAAAACACTTTATTGTACAAAAAAAACAAAACAAAACAGGAAAAATAACATTCGTCATTAGTACAAAGGCGAACTTATCCCTATCCTTATTAGATATCTTTTAGACATCACCAAGATACGAAAACGATATGTTTAAGATCTAACCGGCCAAATTTGACATTTGCGCAATTCTGGAGATACTCTTGAACGATTTCCACAGGATATGACTTAGAGATACAATTCACATCTAATAGATATCTTACTCTATCTAACGTAAAAGTGACATTGGTTGCCCGAATTGCGCTGCAAAAGAGAACTAGTTGATATCTAAACTATAACGTATCTAGTACGTGTCGTCTCTTGTGAATATCTTGAAGTTCGAATACGGCAGTCTATTCCTGTCATTCCCGGCCACGACTACTTTGCACAGAGAATACATTATCTCTTCAAGCGACGATCAATCAAATTTGAAATGTAAATGATTTAAAAGCGTCACACACGGCGAAAATACTATAATATTTTATGTTCAGCTATCAAGCGATATGGAAATTTTATGTTAAGATGCATAGCGATGCAAAGATGTCATCTTAAGATGCGAAATATTATTTTAACATACAAAATATGTAAATAATTAAATAATTCATAAAATAACAAGTATTTAATATCGTCTAAAAACTGAGTTCTAGAAGTAAAAGATCAGTTACTTTGGTATAAAACGGCACAGGACGCAAATCCTGGCATGAAACGCCTTGTAAAGTGTAAGTAAACGTATTAGAGAGGTGGTCTGGATAAAAATATCGCGGCTAAAAGGACTGAACGTGACAATATGAAAGATATCAATGCTTTTGAATGAAAGAATGGATTTACTCGTATAGAGAGTGATTTGTTTTGCTTTTGACGCGTCAGAGTGATTTATTTTTAGCCTGGGGCGGTATTCAGACTCGGTTTTTGATACTGTTGATATTATCTATTTGTGGAAGGTATCATCAAAAATGCGATAAATTTAATGACTTGATGTTGGCTTTGACTTTCTGACGACTGGTGTCGCACAAGTAGCATATTTATTTTATTTTATTTTAATCGGAGCTATTCATAATTAGTATTGAGATAGGTTTCGCACTACGTCCGATCCGAATCCGATCCGAACCCGTGAAAATATGGTCCGTAGTAGCCGTAGAACTATTACTATGGTAAGTTACGCACCGCACGCGTAGAATGACGGAAAGAAATCGGATGACGAAGATCGGATCTAGTGCGTAGCTTACCATAGAATAGTTCTACGGCTACTACGGACCATATGTTCATGGGTTCGGATCAGATTCGGCTCGGACGTAGTGCGAAACCGCTCTGAATGTACTATTTCAAAACTTATTAATTTGTAATTATCTACTCACATAATATTAATATCTATTCATACCTCGTACCTCGATCACCTCGCACAAGAGAAACATTTCATAACCGATTTACTTAGTACGCTAATCATGCCGGTAGTGCAGCAAGCCAAGCCCGGATAATCCTGTACCTACTGAATCAAGCAAATTAACCGTATTTACGCAGATTGAATCAAAACTATTGAATCGTGAAGCATGAAGAGAAATGTATACCGTCTTATTGGATGCTGCGTACCTACTTATTTACATTAATACACAATTTAACATAGGTATTTACTTCATAGTAACATAACCGACAATATTACATAAACTTCCATTCCATTTTTGAAATTACATAAGTACATAATGTAGTACCTAATGCATTTCGAAGGATAGGTATAAAAATATGAATAGCAATAACAGGTGCAGTTTTCATGTCACTTAAATAGCTATTACTCGTAAACGTTCAAACGTTCAACTAAACATCTAACAAAATTGTTAAAAATAATAATGTAATTTCACGAACGAAATCGGTGTAGAAAAATTCAAAACGGTTTGATTTTTACATAATGACTGGTATACTTGGTCAAGCTGATCTTGTCAGTAGAAAAAGGCGGCAAATTTGAAAAATGTAGGCGTGAAGGGATATCGCGTCGTATAAAATTTGAATTTCGCGCCGTTTTCTACTGACAAGATTTGTTTGACCATCTATAGCTGCACTACCAGTAGGTAGTGCAGTAAGCCAAGCTCGAGTCCTTTACTAAATCACCTGAAACCATCTCCAGTCCTAACGCAAATGACTGTTGAATGGTCGCCCGGTATTGTGGTTGTTCGGCGGGCTGTGCTGTTAAGGCTTGTTTGCACCTTTCCAGTAATCAATCATTCTATTCTGAGCTAAAATACGGGGAGTTGATGCTGTGAGCATGTTTGGTATTATTGTAAAATTAAGTAAAATGGCAATGGGAATTCAATATTTTTACAATTCATGTTGCGTTCTTTTATATATAAATATAGTTGGTACAAGTAGATCTTGTCAGTAGAAAAAGGCGGCAAATTTGAAAAATGTAGGCGCGAAGGGATATCGTCACATAGAAAATTTTAATTTCGCGCCTTTTTCTACACTCATGATTTGCTTGACCATCTATATATAGGTACCTATGTGCAATATCATCAATTATATTATTACACTCTCTAGGCAGCAAATTAAGCTTCGCTTATTACAAACTTACAAAAAAATATACCTACAGACACAATAAGCAACTTAGCAGATACAATAAGCTTCCAAATCCCAAATTCTGCTCAGGCGGTTACCACACAGATGTTCTGCTTAGGCGGTTTCGCACTCATGCGGTTTCCGGATGCGGTGTCACCGTCAGTATGATAAGTTGCTCGCGCGGAAGGAAATCCATTAGCTGCCTACATTCCCCCGCTGGATTTCGATGCCTAAGCTTTGGCCGAGAAATGAGACAGCTTTATGGCAACTTGACTTACTGGACTTATGGTTACTTGACAATCCACACCTACATAATTTCCTGTGTACATTTCTGAGTCAGTAGGTAGCGACGGTACATATGATACATTATCGTTAATGTTTAGGTAACTGGTTAGACCAATGTACGGTGAATTATGGGCCTGGACTCCACGGTTCAAGGAATTGGGGCTCACGATATACGGTTGCTGTTAAGCAATAATGTGTCAACCCACATTAATTTTTCAATAAGATGTCAACTCAATAAATTTACGCTTAAAATTGACATTTGATTGCAAAATGGATGTGGGATGACTCATTTTTGCTTAACACCATAAAATTACAGTCAGCAGCAGAAGTTGCTAAGCGGGTCAGGTGTTCAAAATGATCTTGACGCGACTTTATTGTCAAGATAATAAGAGCGTGACAAAGTAATTTTGAACACCTGGCCCGCTTAGCAACTTCTGCTGCTGACTGTACAAACTGCTAGGCGCAATTGTCAGCCGTGTGTGGTCATCAAAAATACATTAGCGCCGCTTCATTAAGCTCATAATATAAATAATCAATAACCTAACTCCTTTAGAGGTTTACTTATTGAACAGATACCATGATGGACTAGCATTCAATCATTCCCAAGTCTTTGAAGCTTATATATCATATAAGCACCTGCGATACTTAAAATGAAAAGAGATATCTTAATACAACTCACTATGTCGCGTAAGCTTTTTTTCGTTTGAAGTTTCTTGAGTAGTCTGAGGTTCTTAATAACTTTATTTTAGGTGAATAAATAATTGCCAAGTTATCGATGTATAGGTACGGTTAATTAGTCGGGTAATTACCCGAAAAGCCTTAGAGAATTTTATGCCTCTATTTTTAGGATGATTAACACTAATACCTCAATCTTATTAATTTAGAATAATTATACTACCGATTTTCCATCGTATTTTCACTGAAACTTACGTGTCTTGATATTTTAGTCAGTTTCGGTACAAAAAGGACTGACATTGACTGCTCAAGGGTTAACTGGAAGAGATCCCTGAAAGGGATAAGTTCGCCTTTGTACTAATGATGTGTGTTCTTTCATGTTTTATGTTTCTTTTTGTACAATAAAGTATCTTACTACTACTACTACTACTAAAAGCATAACAATACACGAACGTACCGAGAAAATACGATGGAAAACAGTTATGCACTAAGTACATCCTGTAATTATTTATAGTAGAGCTTGCAGACACATTAAATTTAAAGGGTAATGAATGCCGTTATAAAAAAAAAAAAAAAAATTCGATATAATAGGTACTTTGTAATTCGTCGTTCGTCCCCGCCGTGTAAAGGTGATGTTTGGATAGCAACTCCAACTGCATTACTGTTTCGACAGTAATGCTGGAACTGTAATGTTGCATTAACGTCGGCAGTGTATTCGACCATCTGTTTGATAAAATGAGTCATGTCTGCCGCCACATTACTAATATTGTAGGCATCAGCATCGCCGCAATAATGTCAGAACAGTAATGCAACTGCAGTTAAAATTCAATTTCCACTTTAAAATGGGTTACTTAGTTTTCTCTTCACATTGAAAATTCATATCATATGTAGGTAAGTACCTATAAAGTTTATTTTATCACGACGCTCTCAGCTCAGCAGTTATGCAACTTAGTTGTAAGGCTGTTAAGATGAAACTACTATCACTACTATAACTGGTACTAAATCTATATTTCCACCTGTACGTTTCCGTAGCTATGACTTTGAGCTAATACTATGTAAACAAAATAGTTAATAAAAGCTTTTCCAGACACAAAAATAGTACGCCATTATGCAACATAATAACATTTAGGGTTGTTAGTTTTAATTTAGTATTATTTATAGATGTATTTAGTTCATAAGTTATTTATTTGTTTTTCTACTGTCTTTTGAAATTGAAAATGAAATAAATTATTTCTAAACTTACGTAACTTCTCTCTCTTACTAACGATCTCAAACGGTACCTCGTTTGAGATCAATGTTGAAGTATTTTAAAATTATTGTAACTCTAGTAAAAGTAGAGAAATGAGATGAAGCATATTATAACTATATTTATGTTTATTATACATGTTTGATTTTAGTACGCATATATAATCTAAAATCATGGCATATCCGTTCAATTAAAAACATCAGCTACTTATCATAATTTATTTTCTATTCGCCATACATTGTATCATACGCCAGTTCGTAAAATGTCTAGAGTTAACCAGATTAATGCAGGTTGCAGCTGTGGTTAAGTTTCGCGCATGTATCTTTGAGGGAGGGAAGGAAAATGGATTACTTTTTAGCTTTTCTCTGTTTAAACGTGCGGTAAAAATATGTGGTAGTATTTTTAAGTAGTATCGAGTTTCAAAAGTACATGCAGAGATATAACGTCAGTTGTATAACGTCCTTTAATGGACCATAAATACCGTATAGTGTTCCTAATGTCAGATTTAACAAAATTTATTTGTACGATTTAAACGTACCTAGCAATATTTACTTTACATTTGGGTTTCCTCCGTACCTAATATTTTTAAGCGCGTAATAAATGCCCTTACAATAAAGATGGTCAAGCAAATCTTGTCAATAGAAAAAGGCGCGAAATTCAAATTTTCTATGAGACACTATCCCTTTGCGCCCACATTTTTCTAATTTGCCGCCTTTTTCTACTGACAAGATCTGCTTGACCAAGTATAAAATGTTTTAAGTACTTACTTAACCTGTGGATGTTTACTGCCAGTGTGCCAAATTTCGTTGATTCATTGAACAGATATTCCAAACGTTTTGAGAGCGGCAGACGTCATATGAAGATTCGTTGTCAAGTCATAGCAATATCAGAACTAAAGAACTATAAGGCACATTTTAAGACATTACTTTTTATTCCTTTTTATATACTTAGATATATGTATACATATTATGCCTAAACAAATAATATTCCTTGAGAGAAATAATTTTCTAAAGTAACCTTTGATGTTACTCGTACTGATTATCTTATTATATTATTTCAAGTCTTTTATAGGTACTACTTATGCCTTGATTCTTAACAATTTTATTGTTGTCTCTGAAGCTATTTTCTTGAGCTTGAAATTAAAACCTGGCGCTATTAAAGGAACAATTTCGCCATATCTCGCCTCGGGTTGGGATCCTCGGCCGGATATGAAACTTGGCTCTGATTATTAGTATTTTTACGTCTCTAACCAATACAAGTTTCTTTAGAAACTATCGAGGGTGAGGTTAAAATGATACAGTCGTTCCGCGAGAAATGGCGCTGTATAAAAAGATAAAAGATTTGCACGCCACTAAATAGTAACTAACTCATTGTAACTAAATAGTTACAATGAGCTTTGAATTTGTAAATATTTTGTGTGAATTATTTTCAATTGTATTATTGTGCCAATTAGGACTGTATGTACACAGGGTGTTACTGACCATGGGGCTTTAAATTCAGGGCTCGATTCTACTCGCTAAACTGAGCTACTTTTATGATGGCACCAACCCCGAAATCCCGAAAAAAATTATTTCTTTTTCATACATTTTGGCTGATCAGATGTCGACGTTTTCTATGGAAAAGCCAAAAAATTTTTCCCGATTTTAGGGTTGGTCCCATAGTAAAAGTAACTCAGTTTAGCGAGTAAAATCAAGCCCTGGAATTAAAGACCCATGGTCAGACACATACTGTATGTATTTATTGAAAATAAAGAATACATATAATATACAGGCAGGATAGATAAGTCGGGCCCTGGAGGGAAACTACCTTAAATCCTTAAGCTGGCTCATTTTACTTAAAGGAGACATTCCTTTATTTTTAAAAAGAAACAAAACTCCACGGCAAAAGTACATGGGGTCCCAGCGCGCACAATTTGTTCGCAGAAATCGCGTAGCGTCTGGTTGACGTAACTGGTGACCGAAGACCTAGCGGCTACCTCGCAAAACGTATCAGCATTGTGATACAGCGAGGAAATGCCGCCAGCATCCTTGATACAATGCCTCAGGAGTTTTGGGATTTAAGCTAGTCATTAATTTCGTTTAGTAGTACCTGATAGGTATATCTTGTACGTAAATAAATGATTTATTCTTTTAAGGCTTATTTATATTTTTAAGCATCAAAACCCTCTATTTTAATCCCCCTCTCGATTAATTTGCCCGAAATCATCAAAATTTACGTCGGATCAATATTTAATATTTGCTATATTTGTACATTATGATGTAAGCAATGGATTGGCAGCAGTATTCTCTCTAAGAATTATTTACTATGCTGAATATTTTACAATGAAAGCTTTGAAAGTCACAGAAAAATATTAAAAAATATACAGGGCGAAGAGATATTTTTTCAAAGGCTCGGTTACTTAGCTTCTAGAAAAATCGGCTTATAACAATCATGGTCTGATGGATTTGTGATAATAGCCTATCTATAGGGTGACCTTTGAGACATGCATGATAAAAAGCGATATTGGTAAATATATGAACAAGCTCTGCATTAAAATACTTTCGACATAGTGAAATTACCAAGCGCGGTCTGAAGAACTTTGACACCCACTCGCTATCTTCAGTCCCTCTGAACAAGATGCATATGTACGATTAACTACGTCGAAACATTGGGAGCTCAAAAACAATACAAAAGGTAAGCACCTGATGTAGGTACACCAATATCCTTTAAATATTATACAGGACTGTATATCATTTCCATTATTTAACCCGTTGGTTTTGAATGGATTATTTATGTCTGAAATGAATATTGTATCATGTTTTAATGTTAGCGAAAATTATTGAGAGTGAACAATGCTTCTGGTACAGACAGATTATTCTCGTATAGGACCCTCATCAGACTAAAACTACCTGCCACCTTTATACCACTGAGAAATCCCTACGGACCTGGAAACCCTTCGATTGTTTTTGAATGTTTTGAGTAAGCTTGGCCGAGTTCGAAGTTTAAGAGGATTGTAAACAACCGCTTCTCCATACAAATGTGAAAATATATTTAATGTAGTTAACACAATTTAATGTAGATATATTACAGGTAGGTATTTTATTTTTATTTTATTTTATTTAACCAACTTTACATTGACAGTTAAACCAAACATGCAAGTTATGGGTTACAAATATAATATGTACTTAAAACTAATTATCATAGACTTATCACTAAATTTACCTAATTAATATATTAATAGTTGTGGGCGTAGATATCTCTATATAGCGGGCTGCCGTGGCTAGGAATTTCGGTTCTGTTTCTGAGAATATGTCAAGAGTGGGATTATGTAAAATAATATTAGGTATTAATGTGGTTAAGTGCGACGTATAGTGGACTAGTGACTAGTGTCATTGTGCTGGTCTTGGGAATTACGAATAGGGGTGAAATGCGAGGTCTGAGAGTAGTTCTAACAAGGTATGTAGGTAAGTTGCCCGTAGAACCAATTGCCATTGGGGCGGAAAGGTTCTCGAGGGGCGAACACGTACCGGAAGGCGCAGCAGCGTGGGTAGACCCCCCACAAGGTGGACTGACGACCAGTACCCTGTTTATCAAAAGCTTGTAACTTGTAATACAAGTGGAAGTCCCTTTCTAACAAAAGCTGTTAAAAAGGGACGTCCACTTGTATTACAAGTTACAAGCTTTTAATAAAAACAGGCCACTGGTAAAGGTCGCGGGAGTCCGCTGGATACGGGTGGCGCAAGACTGGTCATTGTGGCACTCTTTGGGGGAGGCCTCTATGTCCAGCAGTCGACGTCCTCTGGCTGATATGATGATGATATTGCCCATAGCTATGCCCCTTTGTTTCATTTACAAAGCTTCAAAGTAACTGATGGTGTACGGACAGATAAACGGACATGGCGAAATTATAAGGGTTTCTAGTTGATTAATACGGAACCCTAAAAAGGTAAAGAATCGCCAAACCCTAAAATACAAAAAACTCTAAAATATATAATAATTATAAATTATGCACAGCAGTTTTTTAACCTTTCTTCCCACAATAATAGTGCCCACAGCATTTTTGTCGAATTATCGAGAATTTTAAAAACAAAAGTTTTGTACATCGCACTTCGTTGCGTGGTTGCGCCACGCGCAATATTCTAATAGATACCCGAAATTTAATCTATTTAAAGGAAACCCCAAAATCCCCAAATCAAGTCGGGCTCATAAATCACGCAATCAAACCCTAAACATTTAACGTGGGTAGTTTGTAAATAAGTGATCGTGAGTGAAGTGAAGCCTCGACCTCTTTTTAGTTAATAAAATATAAGATTTCCACCAAGAAACCGTTACTTAAGGCATTAACAGCACTTGGATATTCTGTATCATCATTTTATTTTATCAGGGTTAGGTATTAATCAGTCAAATCAGCTACATTTCATGAATCAACAACACAGTTTTATTGTGAAATTAGTGTTCTGTGACGTCACAATGCATTTGCCTCCTATTTGCGAGTTATTTTATTTCATATTACGAGTACCTACCTGATTCAAAGCACTAATTAATATTCTTCATATAAAATTTAGTCTGAGGTAGGTAACAAGAAATGTTGAACGAACTAAATTACTCACGTCAGAATAGTGCCCAAAGTTATTCTGCTCTCCAAAGTTGGTTGAGATATAAAGTTCCGTAACAGATTGTGGCGACGTTCTGGGTACCGGATGAGAAATGGTACTGTTTGCCACATTTGTGCACAGAAGCATAAAGGATGACTCACCTTAAACCGGGCCGTGTCCGGGCCGGAGCTACCGGCGCATCGTTTTCTATGAAAAGCATCACGTGATCGCCTGTCATGTCATAGAAAAGTAAGCTCCAGAAGCTCCGGCTCGGACACGGCCCGGTCTAACGTGAGTCATCCTTAACGTAGTTAAACCTGCATTTGAACTTTATGAGGATACCCAGTCCAGGCGGGACAATATTTCGCCAATCTGATTAAATTGTCCAATCAAATCAGGCCATGCGGACGCCAATTTGGCTTGCCGATTTCGAGCGCCGCGCACCGATATTATTGGAGGTGCGGATGCAGGAATACCAATTTGTAATGCTAGTATACCTATTCGTTATTACAAAATTGTAAGGTAAATTTAAATAACATTTTAAGTTTTGTCCCTATGTGTCCCTATTCACCCCAGCCATCCCTATTCACCCCGATTGATGGTATGAAAAGCTTTCAATTTGATTATTATCGAAAGAACTTTGTGTTATTGGTCATATAATAATGTCAATTTTAGTTTAGAACTAGGTACCTGTGCCGTCTGCTAAATTTTGAGATACATTATAGAGTACAGTCAAACTTATTAATTTATTTCAACGCTAGCACAAAAACACAGCTGAATAAATTTTTGATCCACCCAAAACTACCAAATAACACTTCATCAAAACCTTGAATTAAACTCATCAACTCGAATCTTAACTGGAAAAAAACGCTTAAGTAGATATAGAAATGAGTTCGTCTTTGTACCTCCATTTATTAAAATTTACACCTGGGTTAATAAAGTGATCACTAAGTACTACTAAAGCTACAATCTCACCTCAGGGATCCTATTTTCACAATAAACTAAGTAAATACATTCCGATAGCAATACCAGGCACAGCTTTAAAATAACACCGAGGTTTGGTACAAACAAACTTCACTTTGTTTCCCAGTTCTTGCGTAAGTTATCTGTAAGTAGCTACCAAAGAAGGCCCGCTTCTTAAGAGCCAACAGGAGCGGTAATTTCTCCATATAAACGTACTCCTCGTTTTCCTTCGTGGTTTTTGAAGCTAGAGCAATGATTTTTTCAACACAGATTAATATTGTCAATATCTGTGTCGGACCGTTTTGCTTTTTTTGATATTTTTATTTTTTAA
The DNA here is from genome assembly GCF_963556715.1 of Cydia fagiglandana. Taxonomy (NCBI): domain Eukaryota; kingdom Metazoa; phylum Arthropoda; class Insecta; order Lepidoptera; family Tortricidae; genus Cydia; species Cydia fagiglandana. The sequence continues at coordinate 13,354,724 of NC_085940.1, forward strand.
GGCGCTAGAGCCCTTCAAAGATGGCCAAAATGGCCTAATTGACTATGCCGCAATGAGAGGCGTGGCATTCAAAACTGATATCAATTAGCCAAAAAAGCAAAATGGTCCGACACAGATAATTTCATAATCATTTAGATTTCCAAATTTGGTTACGATTGGTTAAGTTTTGGAGGAGGAAAGAGAGGAGTACGAAACCTCGATTTTTGAGATTTTTACGCAGGATTTTTCGCCTTGTCCTTATCGCACTACTTTTAGGTGCCGCGTCCGTTAGCGAGACGAGTATATTTACCTAAAATATTTAAAACTCAGCTCCTGTTTCGTCTTAAGTTTGCATAATATTAAAATTTCATACTTTTATAAGCGAGAACGGGTTGAAATTTTGCGTCCAGGTTGGCTAATGCCATATGACAAAACTGCAAGATCATATTAAACATAAGAAAAATAAAAATAATGATGGGCTTTTTCAGGTTCTTTATAAATTCGCTATTTGATTTAACTTCACTTAAGTCCTGTATGCCAATTTTCACCTTTGACAAAAACTGTTTCTATTTAATCTTTGAATTTAGTCACAAAATTTCACGAGAATCGATTAATAATTGCGATCTGTAGAGGCGAACAACCGCTTCGGTTAATAAGCTGGACGATGGCATTCATTCACATTTACATATCATCATCATCATCATCATCATCTCAGCCATAAGACGTCCACTGCTGAACATAGGCCTCCCCCTTGGACCTCCATACGTGCCGGATGGGGGGTGAAAGCCATAATCGCCACGCTTGGCAGGCGGGTTGGCGATCACAGTCGAGTACAACGAATTTGAGGGACGCTGGTGCCCGTCCACCGGTGGTTTTGGACGTAGTTTAAGGACATACCCGGGTCCATATTTACATATAGCAGAAACATAATACTTGGTAACGCAACCGTATCCCAAACCAATGGGGATCAACGAATATATATAATATATACTTACTTAAACATAATAATAGGCCATTATCTCCACTCACTTACATACCCACTACAACAAAATAACAAACACAAAGAGCTCCACTTTCGTAAACACTTCAAATTAATCCCGAATCCAATTTTAAACAACATGATACCCACTTAATTATGACCTTTAATCTATAAATACGTATTTAGTAGAGCTAGGGCTTTAATTGACAAATTATCAAATTGTGAACTATACAACTAAACTGTGGGGCAATTATGCTGTTTACATCTAAAGCACTGTTGTTCCAGACGATTAAGTAGGTACTTGTCTAATGGCTCCTCTACACGATGGGCCAACGCCGGCCACTCCAAGGGACGCAGCCATGCGGTAGAATGAGATAGCAATATCACTTGCTCCCTCTAACGCATAAATGCGTCCCTTGGAGTGGCCGGCGTTGGCCCATCGTGCAGAGGAACCATAAGCCCATAAAGTTCTTACTTAGGTATAAGTTTGGCGCCGTAAGAATTACAGTACATATGCATGGTGCTACTTTACCGCCCTAGTGCCGTAACTAGCACTACAACGTGCGTGTGCCAAAAATTTCAAATGCCATATGTACTGTCAAACGTCGTACAATACATCGTGCGAAAAGGTAATTCGCAACTCGTGTTGTTTAAACACTCCCTTCGCTCGTGTTTCAATGTATCGTCATTTGTTGCGAATTTTCTACTTTTCGCACTTGTACCGTAATAATGTACTAAGTATGGCAGCAATGCACTGCTGTATGTCATCGACATCGAGGTCGCCCTAAGGCTTGTAAAGGGTCAGTGACATTAACAATAATCATAAAATACTTTATTGCACACTACAAAATAAAATTTACAGAGAATACATTGGAGTTTAACAGTGTAGGTAACAACAGGCATTAGACATTGACCCCTATTCGACAAGCGACGTTTGACGTATCGTGTTGATCTCCCGTTGATGTGGGAAAAATCATAAGTTCTCGAATACGTACAATGTCAAAATTTGACATTAACAAGCAAACCAAACCGAACCACCCTTAGTTTAGAGTTGAGTTTTGGTTGTACCAAATGATATCATCCACCGTTGATGGAATCAACACTTAGTATGCAATAAAATCAACTGTTGATTTGACGTGGATGCGAAATCTGACAGTTGTACATGTCGAATTTGGCCCATTATTTAATTTCTTTGAAATACGTTCCAATCCCGGTGGGCGGTGGCATTGCAGCGACCGCAGCCAGTAACCTAATAGCTGTTTCTCTCAGCCCACGTAAAAATAAGTTAAACATAGAGCGATGGAGGTCTATTTTTAAATTAATTTCTTAAATTTGATTTCACATTTGTGGTTGAAGAAGATCAATTACAGAAATTCATAATAAATAACAAGAAAGAACGGCTAGTATCACATTTTGGTTCGTCAAAGCCATATGCTCGCCTGCGTTCAATACTGGTCTGGGTGAGAAGGTGCTATAGGTAATTCCTAATGTTTGGGCCCTTGGTATTTGACTTTGTTGCTTTGAACCATTCGTCATTTAACATCAATAGCTGTTTAATGAGAATACGAAAGTAAACAAGTGTTCGGAAATATCTAATTTGCTCCCTTTTAAAGGGCAAGCAATCAAAATGGCGAAATGGAAATTGCAAATTAAACAAAGATGATGCTTCATGGCTACTCTCTTGAGTAGCTAGTAAATTAATTTGGTATATTGACATACTTGTTGACACAGGACCCCTATTCGACAAGCGACGTTTAACGTATCGTGTTGATCTCCCGTTGAATTGGGAAAAATAATTAGTTCTCGAATACGTACCTCTCTCTCTTTGGTCGGTCCCTCATGTCTGAGGATCGTGGTCAGTATCAGGGTTGCATCTGGAGCGGATGGTATGTCTCCACCGGTTTCTGTCCAACGCGTCTCTGACGACCGTGTAGAAAGCAGAGGATGACGAGTCTTTAACTTGATCGGTCCTACAATGTCAATGTCAATACGTACCTACAATGTCAAAATTTGGCATTAGCAATCCACAGTTAGGTATACAACCACCACAAAACCAAACCGAACCGAACCACGCCGAGTTTAGAGTTGAGTTTTGGTTGTACCAAATGATATTATCCACAGTGGATCGAATCAACACTTGATACAATGAACATGCAATAAAATCTACTGTTGATTTGACGTGGATGTGAAATCTGACAGTTTTATATGTCGAATTTGGCCCCTGGTCCATAAAAAAACGTGTGAGGCATGCGCTCATCATTGTTTGCAGAGGCGCTATTTCATAATTTTGTCGCCTTTGTTATTTCTCATATTTAATACTTCAGCAGTCACTAATGGCTCTGCTGCTGGACCCAGTGTCCTCACAAATTCACAAACATCGTATACAGTATCAGAAACGCCTTATTCAATTTTAACTGCCGTTTAAAAAATACAATTAAGAAAGCATGTCCATCTCTAATGCTCTTGATATAGTACAGAGTGACACAGATACACAATTCTCTAATCTAATTTCGATGTTCTCAGCAGCAGCAGTAGAAAAGGACCGGAAAATGTATCTACTTCATAAGATATTTACATTAGGTACCCTACGAAGACACTCAACGTATATTGAAAGTAATGTATTGCAACAGTCGTAAAAAGTTTTAATAGCTTGAACTTGACCTATTATGTCGTAAAAGCATTTACAACAAGAAAACGCACTTATACCGGCATTAAGGTGATGATTGTGTATCGGTGTTCAGTGAACAACACAATATACAATGTATATCCGCCATATATTGTACTTCTTGCTAATTGTAAGTTATTTTTAATATGTCTTTTTGTACAATAAAGAGTTTACTACAACTACTATATTGTTATTATTGCACAATGTACCTATACAGTAAGGACGGTATGGCAATAATCGTTAACTAGGATTAATGTAAACTAGATTAGTGTCGAATAGTGTCGACTATTTGCCAGCCTAAAGGCCTCCTTGAAATGACTCTACTAGAATTGAATTTTAACTCTCCTTGCTGATTTTACGTAAATATATATTAAGTCAGTGTTAGTCAAACCTTTAATATGTTATACACTAAGCCTCTGGATGCCTTTAATATATTATACACTAAGCCCAGTGTTTCCAGATGGCGCAACCAGGCGCCTTACTATAACACTACTTAAGTACGCGGTTTGGTTTTGTTCTCCAAGATTCAGTTATTTTCAATTCGCTACTCCTCTTCTTCTACATATTTGGTAATTAATTCTCTGTTAAATTCTTATCCTCCGAAAGAGTAAATGTATGTCAACAATAACAACGATTTTGGGGCTCTTGATTTGTTTAAATAGCTATCATGCGCGTTGTCTTATCATTTGCCTCCATATATACCTATACTTATAACTATACTTACTTATAAAAAAACATGTTATGGCGACCAAATTGCGACACTTACGAAAAGTGACATTGTCATCAGCAAATATTTTGCGAAAAAAACTCTACGTCAAAAATGAATTTCTCATCAATATACAAAAATGTGAACTTCAATCGCCTGAAAATAAAAGTTGAAATAAAAGCTTTTTAAATGGTGTTGTGTTTTAAATTACCAGTTGGCTGCGTTAAATAGGAAAAATAATCCAATTACGAAAACAACTACAAAATGCCTCGATTGAGATTAAACATTAATATTATATAAATATGTATCCTTTTGTGGGCAAATAAATGTAAACAAACAATTTTTTCCTTTTTCACGTTGTAAGAAAGGTATGGTAGTTTTAAAACTTTTATATACGAGTTTTGTAAGCGCTTGTACAATGTACAGAGCCATAAAATCCAAAATTCTCAAAGTGTAATACGCTAACCCTAGGGCTTGTAAAGGGTTCGTGTTAAGACACAGTAAATTACAAATTCGAGTAGCTAAGCTAGATCACTTTTGGGCGTTTTCAGAAATAAATATCGAAAACCCGATTCTCACAGATCCCGGTGTTTTTGGGTTCTTCCAACTCAGAATCACTAGCATATTCAATTCTGATGATAAAATAAAATGTCCCAAAAATTTGTATGAAAATTGTACATTCCACTACGTCACGCACATACAAGTGAAAAAATTTTTCATACTAAAACGTGACGTAATGGAATGGCCATTTTGGGACATCTTCTTTAATGGTGGGATGGAGAATGCTGTCGATTCTGAGTAGAAGGAGCCCAGCAAGAACGTCCAGATGTGAAAGAATCAGGTTTTCAATATTTATTTCTGAAAACCTCTCTTTTTCTTTAAACACATGATATCTCAAGAAATAAATTGAACAAAGAGGCACGTGGGGTTGTATTATATAGACAATAAGCAGTTTTGACTTATTTACAATATGAGAGGTGGTAATTGCTATAACTGTTCCAAATTTTAGGTATCTACGTCAAACGGTCTCTGAGAAAAATGCATTTAACTGATTTGCATGACCGAAGTGGTCCCATAAGTGTTCCGTGAACAAAGTTTTGTACGGAACACTAAAAACCAGCCAAGTCCGAGTCATTACATACCATCAAAAAACGCCAAAAAAATCACGTTTGTTGTTATGATTTTGAAATAGACATTTATTAGATATCTTTTAGACATCACCAAGATACGATAACGATATGTTTAAGAGCGCTCTTACAAGAAAAGTCGAAATAATGCAAAATTGATGATACTAGTCGACGAAATTCAGGACTTTGTGCTCATTATTAGAAACAATGAGTACTTGTTCCAGTAAAAGCGTCTTCTTATCTTTTTAAATATCGTTGTAAATATTAGAAAAAGGACTTATTAAATTAGTAATGAATTTTTTTCTGATGGTCGTTTCCGAAAAACCGCGTGAAGCACTGAACGGCAAGCTCTTATTTGGAAATGTTGAGAAGTTTACTCTGCTAAACCTGGCTATTTTGTATTACTAATACCCTGTACTTTAGGCATATCAAACGATATTTTTCCTACATACCTTTGAGAAAGAGAAAATCAAAGTAAAACGAACTCAATTTTCTCTCCGAAACATGTGTCAATTTCTACGAAAATCTACTTAATATCGAAGTCATTTTCATACTCAAGCAATCTGCAACGTTTGCTTATACTGTTGGTATACATTAGTGTTTATGAAATTCTACTATAATTTTTTGGCAATTTTTTGAAAACTACTCTATATTACCGATGACGCGCGCTCGCCAGCTCAGTGCCGCGGCAGAGCTTGTACAGGCAGGACGTGTGTCGGTCGGCTCCGCACATTTTCAACGGCGACGACGAGGTTTTTTATCATTGTGTGCGGCGGGCGCCGTGTAAAACGCTATACTGTGTGCGTGTAAACCGCAACGAGAGACTTTGATCCTAGCACTGTTTTTATAGTATTATAATTTATAATGGTACAGTTTAATAAACTACCGGACAGAATTAAAAATATTTAAAACGACCTGACATTCTATATGTATTTATTTGACTCAAGATAGTACTCAGGGTCTCATGATGGAGCCGGAAGGTGGTCACCGGTACCAATCAACCATGCAACTAAACCACTTTGTGTTTAGGCTCGTTTTATTCATCTCAACAAGATCTTTGACACAAAATAGTACTCAGGGTCTGATGATGGAGCCGGAAGGTGGTCACCGGTACCAATCAACCATGCAAATAAACCACTTCGTGTTTGGGCACGTTTGATTCGGCTCAACAAGATCTTTGACTTAAGATAGTACTCAGGGTCTGATGATGGAGCCGGAAGGTGGTCACCAGTACCAGTCAACCATGCAACTAAACCACTTCGTGTTTGGGCTCGTTTGATTCGTCTCAACAAGATCTTTGACACAAGATAGTACTCAGGGTCTGATGATGGAGCCGGAAGGTGGTCACCGGTACCAATTAACCATGCAACTAAACCACTTCGTGTTTAGGCTCGTTTGATTCGTCTCAACAAGATCTTTGACACAAGATAGTACTCAGGGTCTGATGATGGAGCTGGAAGGTGGTCACCGGTACCAATCAACCATGCAACTAAACCACTTCGTGTTTAGGTTCGTTTTATTCGTCTCAACAAGATCTTTGACACAAGATAGTACTCAGGGTCTGATGATGGAGCCGGAAGGTGGTCACCGGTACCAATCAACCATGCAACTAAACCACTTCGTGTTTGGGCTCGTTTGATTCGTCGCAACAAGATCTTTGACACAAGATACTACTCAGGGTCTGATGATGGAGCTCGAAGGTGGCGACGGGTACCAGTCTATCACATAACTGAACCACTTCGTGTTTGGGCTTCGTGTTTGGGCTTCGTGTTTGGTTTATCACCTAGTGTCAAAGATCTTGTTGAGACGAATCAAACGAGCCTAAACACGAAGTGGTTTAGTTGCATGGTTGATTGGTACCGGTGACCACCTTCCAGCTCCATCATCAGACTCTGAGTATCACCTAGTGTCAAAGATCTTGTTGAGACTAATCAAACGAGCCTAAACATGAAGTGGTTTAGTTGCATGGTTGATTGGTACCGGTGACCACCTTCCGGCTCCATCATCAGACTCTGAGTATCACCTAGTGTCAAAGATCTTGTTGAGACTAGTCAAACGAGCCTAAACATGAAGTGGTTTAGTTGCATGGTTGATTGGTACCAGTAACCAACTTCCAGCTCCATCATCAGACTCTGAGTATCACCTATATAGTGTCAAAGATCTTGTTGAGATGAATAAAACGAGCCTAAACACGATGTGGTTTAGTTGTATGGTTGATTGGTAATGGTGACCACCTTCCAGCTCCATCATCAGACCCTGAGTACTGTCTTGTGTCAAAGATCTTGTTGAGACGAATCAAACGAGCCCAAACACGAAATTGTTTAGTTACATGAGAGACTGGTACCCGTGGCCACCTACCAGCTCCATCATCAGACCCTGTGTATCTTCAGGGTCAAAGATCTTGTTGAGACGAATCAAACGAGCCCAAACACGAAGTGGTTTAGTTACATGATAGACTGGTACCCGTGGCCACCTTCCAGCTCCATCATCAGACCCTGTGTATCTTCAGTTTCTTGTAACTTGTTTCTTGTAAATAAGCCAGTACCTATAATTTCTTTCGAGTAATATACGTTCATAAGTACGAGTAGGGGGCTATTCATAAATTACGTCGTTTCAAATGGGAGGAGGGGGGAGGGGGTCTGGACATCGGATGATGGTAGCACGACGTTGGAGGAAACAGAGTCATCCGAAGCATGATTTTTGGATGATTTGAGGGATGGGGGGGTCAAAAATAGATGACGTAATTTATGAACAGCCCCTATGTACATTTGCACTGCATTTAGTATTTTCGTACTTACCAAATAACAGTTTTAGGACTTTATAAGTTAAGTACAGTTAGTGTTGTTATGGTTGATTTCAATATGCTTCGCGAAGGATCAAGAATGTTTAATCCATCATTGTAGTGCGAGTGTGGTAGAAGGGATCGGAATACTGAGCTCGCACGGCCTGCCGCAGCGCGTAAAATACCTAAACTCGCTCAACCCCGAAATGTAATAGCACTCTTAAGATCTAACCTGTCAAATTTGACATTTTCGCAATTCTAGAGATACTCTTGAACGATTTCCACAGGATATGACTTAGAGATTCAATTCACATCTAATAGATATCTTACTCTATCTAACGTAAAAGTGACATTGGTTGCCCGAATTGCACTGCAAAAGAGAACTACTTGATATCTAAACTACAACGTATCTAGAATGGATCTAGTACGTGTCGTCTCTTGTGAATATCTTGAAGTCCGAATACGGCAGTAAGTTAAATCGCAACGGCTTGCCGGAGCGATTTATAGACTCGAGTTTGCAATATTATTACGCCCCGAGTTACACACAATGTTTTTCATCACACTTGCGATACAAAAATTAAGTATATAGGTAAAGACAAAAAAAGCGGCCAAGTGCGAGTCGGCCTCACCCATGAAGGGTTCCGTAGCAGCAAGTATAACATAATATAATTTTTAAGAAAAAAAAACCGACTTCCATGGGGGCCGATGAAAGATTATTGTAGATGGTACACTATGTAAAAAAGGAGGTAAAACCACCCACTTTTCTACTAGCATTTCGCTTCTGTATAATGGCTCCTCTACAGGATGGGCCAACGCCGGCCACTCCAAGGGACGCAGCCATGCGGTAGAATGAGATAGCAATATCACTTGCTCCCTCTAACGCATAAATGCGTCCCTTGGAGTGGCCGGCGTTGGCCCATCGTGAAGAGGAGCCATGAGGGTCGTAGTTCTAGCCTAACCTAACCCACTCCTCAGATAGCAGTTCGGTTCTGTGCGGATCGCAGTTCGAACCTAATCAAACCCACTTTTCAAGTAGCATTTCGTTTCTGTAAGGCTCGCAGTTCTAACCTAACTTAATCCTTGTTCGGTTCTGTGAGGATCGCAGTTCAAACCTAACCTAACCCACTTAATGGCGCATGTCGTGCGGTGTACGGGGGTTTAAGCGGGAGGGGCTAGTAAGATTGGCATCATCGTACTTTATACCTACATTAATTTTATGATAGGTAATCATAGTTGTTTACTTAGTTAAGGTATCATAGTGGTTTTCTGGGTCAAGGTCCGGGTCCGAGTCCGGGTCCGAGTCCAGGTCCGAGTCCGGGTCCGAGACCGGGTCCGAGTCTGGATCCGAGTCCGGGTCCGAGTCCGGTTCCGAGTCCGGGTCCGAATCCGGATCCGTGTCCGGGTCCGAACCGGATCCGGGTCCGAACTGGATCCGGGTATGAGTCCGAGTCCGGGTCCCAGTCCAAGTCAAAATCGAAATTCGTAATCACCAAACGTGTACCATGCGTCATTGAAGAGTTCTGTTCTGGTCATCATCAGCAGTTCCACTTCATCAAATGCGACAGTTTTTAATGTAAATGCTTGATTTTATGATGAAAATACAAAAAAAATCTATACGTATGCCTTTAATATTTGAGGAGTTCCCTCGATTCCTTATGGATCCCATCATCAGAACTCGAGCTTGACAAAAATGTGGCTTAAAAACTTAACATGCTTAACGAACATAACGAAAAGGAAAAATCGCCAAACGTGAACTATGCGTCGTTTAAGAGTTCTGTTCTGATCATCATCAGCAGTTCCACTTCATCAAATGCAACAGTTTTTAATGAAAATGCTTGATTATTTTATGTAAATACAAAAATCTCTATACGCATGCCTTTAAGATTTGAGGAGTTCCCTTGATTCCTCATGGATCCCATCATCAGAACTCGAGCTTGACAAAAATGTGGCTTAAAAACTTAACTTGCTTAACAAACATAACGACGAGGACAAATCGCCAACCGTGAACTATGCGTCGTTGAAGAGTTCTGTTCTGATCATCATCAGCAGTTCCACTTCATCAAATGCAACAGTTTTTAATGAAAATGCTTGATTTTCTGATGTAAATACAAAAATCTCTATACGCATGCCTTTAAGATTTGAGAAGTTCCCTTGATTCCTCATGGATCCCATCATCAGAACTCGAGCTTGACAAAAATGTGGCTTAAAAACTTAACTTGCATAACAAACATAACGAAGAGGACAAATCGCCAACCGTGAACTATGCGTCGTTAAAGAGTTCCGTTCTGATCATCATCAGCAGTTCCACTTCATCAAATGTTACTTTTTTGGGTGTATATGCTTGATTCGTTGATAAAAACCCAAAAATCACTATACACCGTGAAATTTTAGTGGTTGTTTTCCCGCAACGAAATGATTCTGCTATCGATATACCTATAGTCAATGTGTAATCTTTTTTTTTTTAATAATGTTAAGAAATGCCAGATTTATAAATGTGTCGAACGAAACTCGAAAGTGACCTAACACCAGTAGTAGCACTGCAGTAGTACCTACCTAATTCTTTTGAGTGAATGAAACAAAATAACCTAAAAAGTAGTTCCATTTATTTTTCCTTCACACATTTTACGTGCAGTTAGTTTGCAGATCCTTAAAAGTAAACATAACAAGTTAAGATCAAGCTTTTGATGATCAAAAACTTAAACAAACACTTAAACTTCCCGATACCGCAATAATTGTTCGAACTGCAATCCGCCACGTTCAATACACAATCTGGCACTGACTATCCCAGCCCACACATTTACACTAAACCGCACTTGATGAGCACACTCGCGGATTACATGTGGGTTATTAAAAGCCCAAAAATGTTCGTTGTGCTGATTAAAAAGTCCCACTCGCGTAAATGTTGCTTCATCCGTCCACAAAATGTTAGCATTCTTGTTATCGAGCAACCACCGACTGAAAGCTACCCTAGCTGGCCCATCGTTTTCGTGAAGGGCTTGCACTTTCCGAAAATGATAAAAATGTAGTTCCTCTCGGTTTAGCACTTTCCACACGTAGTATCGGTTTACGCCGAAAAAAGCCGCAGCCATACGTGTACTACGACGAGGATCTTGTTCGAAGTACTCGATGATCTCTTCGTCGAGTTCTGCATTGTAAACAGCCGGCCGACCTCTGCCCTGTGCATGTGCTGGCGTTTGAAACTGCCCGTGGTTAAGCAACCGCTGTGTTGCGGCGACAATTGTTCGTCCGTGTGGAACTTGGGGGTTTAAAATCCCCCGAAGGCGCAGCGACTGTAAATGGTCCGGTTCCGCGTAAAGTCGCCGGGCGGCGTGGGAGTCGTAGTTAGCCCTAGCGTACAGCTGCACCATCGCGACGTACTCTAAATTAGAATATTCGTAATGTCGATCCATTTTACTAGAAATAGCAGTGATGACATTGACAGGATCTGTTATCACATTAGTTTAATAAGCGAAGAGGATGTAATTATTCGATTTACCAAAGTTGACACAACGTAATGGCAAGATAATAAAAAGGTTTTATTTCAACTGTTAATCGTGAAGGAACAGTCTAAGTAAATTTTAATTTTGTTGTCAAACAGTAAAGCACCCTAGCCTGTTACACAGTTTAAAAAAGTAACATGTGCTTGTTTATTTGTTTATCTGTTTACAATATCGGGAACTGTCGTCGACTTGCAGTTTTAGTGTGTTACTATTGTTTTTCGCTTGTTCGAGTTTAGGTTATTTTTTTGTAATTATTTTTTTTGGAAAACAGTTTATTTATAAGTTTGTCTATCATAATTCGAAAGTACTACCGATAGCAAATGGCCCTGCCGCGGGAAAACAACCACTAAAATTTCACGGTGTATGTATGCCTTTAAGATTTGAGGAGTTCCCTCGATTCCTCATGGATCCCATCATCAGAACTGGGTTTTGACAAAAACGGGACCAATCTGTATGCATATACATTCAATCAAAAAAAGAATTTTCAAAATCGATCTAGTAATGACGGAGATATGGAGTAACAAACATAAAAAAAAAATAAAAAAAATAAAAAAAAAACATACAACCGAATTGATAACCTCCTTCTTTGAGATTTGGAAGTCGGTTAAAAATAGTGGTTTACGATTTATGACGTATTAAAAAAAAACTACTTACTAGATCTCGTTCAAACCAATTTTCGGTGGAAGTTTGCATGGTAATGTACATCATATATATTTTTTAGTTTTATCATTCTCTTATTTTAGAAGTTACAGGGGGGGGGACACATTTTACCACCACTTGGGAAGTGTCTGTCGCGAAAACTATTCAGTTTAGAAAAAAATGATATTAGAAACCTCAATATCATTTTTGAAGACCTATCCAAGATACCCCACACGTATGAGTTTGATGAAAAAAAAAATTTGAGTTTCAGTTCTAAGTATGGGGAACCCCCAAAAATTTTTTTGTGTGAAAATCTTGATGCGGTTCACAGAATACATCTACTACCAAGTTTCAACAGTATAGTTCTTATAGTTTCGGAAAAAAGTGGCTGTGACATACCGACGGACAGACAGACAGACATGACGAATCCATAAGGGTTCCGTTTTTTGCCATTTGGCTACGGAACCCTAAAAATCATAGCCAATGTAATTGAAAGTTGCCTGCGCGATTAATTTCCCAGGAAACTTTTAGAGCGAAAATAAACCTTGAGAATAAAACGTGGAATGATAATTAAAAAGTAAAGGATGACTCACGTTAGACCGGGCCGTGTCCGGGCCGGAGCTTCCGGAGCTTACTTTTCTATGACATGACAGGTGATCACGTGATGCGTTCCATAGAAAACGATGCGCCGGAAGCTCCGGGCCGGACACGGCCCGGTCTAACGTGAGTCATCCTTAAAACGAAATCGTAAACACCCCTGCAATGTGCTCAGCAATAATTCAGGCTGCCGGCGCTTCGTGTAAATATAAATTTTCTATCGAACGAGTTTTACTGGATAAATCCGAGGTGAAAAATTAATGAAGATTTCACTGAACAACTTTTTCCGTATAACAAAAATTGCGAAAAATACACTAGTAAGTAATGCAACATTTTAGCTATTTTTAAGCTCTCAGGGCATTCTATTGAATACAAAATTCATCCAAACACGTACAATCGTCCGTTTTTTTCTGATTGATCAGATAACCAAACCTCTAAATCCCAAATATCTAGTCATAACACCATTCACATGATACATATATACATAAATATATATAAGAAGGATACGTGGAAATCAGTCAGTGGTCGTAAACATCGCGCGTCGTATCTGTCGTGCGCTCCGCAATAATTCAGGCTTACGACGCCAACGCTCGGCGCATCGGTTCCATTTAACATTGCTGCCGTACGAACGAAATACACGGGTTCATAATGTGTCCACAAACTTATGTGGGACCTATGTAGAAATCGGCCTGGTAAAGGATAACGGATAACACACAAACACACACTCGCACGCACGCACGCACGCACGCACGCACGCACGCACGAACGAACGTACGCACGCACGCACGCACGCACACACACACACACACACAGTTTTGGACTATCGAAGCGTTTATTTTAACTAAAAATATTTTTATAGAACCTCAAAGTTGTTTTAAAGACCTATAGAATTATTCGCCACACGATGATATTTACAGATTTTTTATTTAATTTTAATTACATGTATAGTGGCGTCACAGGACACGCTTGATGTAGTCTCCCGTGTGTTTAAAGAGGTGATCGAAGCGATACATGATTCATGTATCGGGTGAAAATGCATCTTTATCGTGTGCTACGTTTCTTGAAGGTTCACTATTCCTTGATATACTATGTTTGCATCATACAAAGTTGAGACGGTACGTTAGAGATACACTTTTTGACATTTTGGCGATGTAGTTTCTGCCCGCGACTTCGTCTGTGTACAATCTTGCATGGTAGTGCCCCCGCCAAGACGAGCCTAGCGAAGCGCAAGGACAACCTTTTCTCGAACCCTCATAACTTGGGTTTGGATTATACCAGCTAAACAAATTTCTCATGGTATGAATGATGTCAATAGTGGACTTGTTTATATCGATGAGCGATGATGAGGTGGCTCATCTGCTTGTTAGCTGACTATCACATAAAAACTTGTATTTGAATTAGCAATACAACTACAAAGAGTATTTGTATTGCTAATTCAGTTCCTCAATAAAAGAAAACAATGTACTTTTGCAGTTTTTTTTTTGTAAATATTTTTCCACCTCTTTTGCTTTTATAAATCTACTTATCAGTCTATTTGACATTGACATTGCTTATTTATACTTCGCTTCAGCTCATTCTGGAAAATGAAATACTCATTGGAGTAAATAATGGCGGAAGGAAGATTGTAAATTGTAATAAAGTTCTCCTCTATAAAATTCCTTTGAGTATCGCGTAATTTGATCTTCATCTAAAACTTCAAAGGTCTTGTACCGTCCTGTTTGAGATTTTAATAATAAATATCAGCTAAAACTGGATTAGGAAATTCTTTGCTGTTTTATTATGTATTGCTATGTTTTTCAAGACGTTGAGTATACCGGTAGCCAAAAAGCAAGAACTGCAGTCATGAGTCATGGCCGTCCTGGGTCAGTAAGTAGAATTCGGAGAAGGAAAAAAGTGCAGAAACCGAACCAATCCCAATAAAGTCTAGTGAGTGATAGATAAGAACATTATGTTTTGAAAAAACAAGTTTATGTACATAATTATTAGTTAAATTTGTGAGACCTTGTAGAAGGTGATATACTCTTAGGGGTCATCCATTAATTACGTCACACGTATTTCTAGGTTTTTTGACCCCTCCCCCCTCCTTGTCACACTTGGTCACATTTGGCAAACCCCTCCCCCCTAGTGTGACGTCACATTTCTTCTACGAAATCGCCAAATCCAATTAAGTAAGTACCTTAGTATTATTAATATTTTTGACGATATAAATATTAGTAATTTTATAACCCAAAACTGCTTAGGAAAGAAAATTAAACGAATAAAAACGATTATCGTTTTAAAAACTTGTTATTTAAATGTACAACGAATAAAATAATTTAAATAAATTTTCGGTTACTGATGAAGTTAAAGTGACGTCACAAAGTTTGTGTCTCCCCCCTTCCTCATGTCACAATATGTCACATTTTCTTGACCCCCTCCCTCCCCCTTAACGTGTGATGTAATTAATGGATAACCCCTTAAGGCTGAATTACGGCCCAATTCGAACTTTAAGATACGTCAGTTAATAGATCTAGAAAAGATATGGATTAGATATGTCAGTGTCAAACAAGTGTCAAAAGCGACGTTTCTTCAAACAAAAACGTCACTTTTGACACTTGTTTGACACTGACATATCTAATCTATATCGTTTCCATATCTATTTATTGACGTATCTTAAAGTTAGAATATGGCTGTTAGACGGCGCGCGAACTCGCATGCTATTTTAGCTACATTACGGACTGTTGGTTACGTCCGATTCAACGGTCGGATCGGTGTAATGAAACTCGCATGTGAGTTCTCGCATCGTCTAAATGAGCCCGCTAAGTATAAAGTGCCCACGCAATTAAGAACGCGGTGCGACTTGCGACTTGCCCCTTATAGGGCTCAAAACCGCTCGTGCGTGTATTTTGTAACGTGAGCTAGCTCTCAGTTTAGCTGCTAAAGTTAGACCTAATTGAAAGACGCTAGTTCGCGGCGAACTGCTTAAAGTTGTCTGTAGGGTAGGGTGAGTACATTTTATTGCATTCAAAAGATACTTCCTAAAAATACCTTCTTTTAAACGATATCTTGGTCACGGCACCAATTATATGTAGAAGCCCTGTATTTTTTTTCTCCTAATTTTATTAGCATTGCGGGTAGGTATATTTTAATAGAAGGGTAATAGTTTCCGAAGAAGTAAACAATTGTTTTTATGATTTATTTTTGTAGAAAACAAATCGCCCTAGACTGTCATCACAAAATGTTGTGTAATAGCCATGATATTGCGAAGTAGATCTACAAAGTGTGGTTTTTGAACGTCCGTCCACAAAATTAATTTCTTAGCAATACTGATTGATTGCATAACCAGGAGAACCATTTTGGACGCCGTACCGAGTGGTCGTGCCCAGAGCGAACAAATAAGCCTCATAAACGGTCAGCAAAACAATAGCACCCTTCGCCAGATGGTCGACCCATCGCCGCGTTACCACCTAAGAGCCGTCCCGCGTTAACCATAGCTTTCGCGACGCTTGCTTACTCAATTCCAGCATTCCGTAAAAGTGTTTATAGTTGCGGAATTCGTTTATCAGTGCATCCCAATTATATAATAATTAAGTGAAGTGCGTTAATCTGTGTGCGGTCCGCGCCTACGCAAGCCAACCGCGACGATCGTACGATCGCTGCTGCATCAGCGGTCCAACGTCGCGACGCGGTGACTGTCGTCCCCACCTACACCACGGCCAAATTTGGTGAGATCGCTCCAAATCTGTTTGCTCAAAGGCTAGATATGCCCAAGTACTAAGTCTAAATTCCTACCCTAAGTAACTGGACCTATAATACCACACTGATCTAGAGGTACATAAAAACTAGACATATTTTGACTTGACTACTCATCGACAATCGCCCGTTAATTTGAATACTCTTAAATAAGCGAATTAATAACACAGGAAGGCCCACGTAGGTGTCACCTCCAACCGACTGCCAGTAGTTAGTACTCCATAAATAGTATAATATAGATCAGGTATTGCACATAGGCAAATATCTTGCAATCGTACCTGGGAAAATACAGTTTTTAGAATATAAAATTCACTAGCGAATTACTGAATGAATTTATTACAGTTAAATACCTAGTTTCAACTAATTTAGTAGCGACGATTTTGCTAGCTTTAATTTACACCATCACGTACTGGGCTTGGCTTCTGCCGCGATCAATATCATTCTAGGTAAGAAAAGCAGATCACTTACCTACTATCTAGTTTATTTCAGTTATATACCTTATTTCATCTAATCTTGTACTTACGCCGTATTTTTCGAACTCTAGTTTACCTAACTATATTTCTAATCCAAATAGTCCACCACCTACACCTACCTACTAGTTTATTTCAGTTACATACCTATAGTCTCATGTAATCTAGCATTAGTGACGCCTTAGTTTTTCAGCCTTTTTTTCAGTACCTCTAACTACCACCGTCGAGTCAGTCAGTCAGTCACGATTATATTGTACTAGCAGGAAAGCAGGTCTCATAGCCAATTTTGTCAGTTTTTATTTACGAACTTACTTTTGTTCTAATGCTCTGCAGTATAAAATAACAAATTATTCTACCTTATCAAATCAAGGCACCAATTATGTACTACATAGAATAATATATAGGTACGCGGTCAGCATATAACGCAAGATTACACCGCAACATTGTATTCCAGAGAACCAATGATCATAAAATACATTATAAACAGAAACGAATACTTTAATTTGTTCAAATACTTCTAGTAAAGTACATTACATTATATTATAACTGACACACAACAATATTATAACGATCTTTGGTAGGTAACTACCTCCTTTACCAACTCACAACCCGAAGGGATACCGCTCCCTGGAAATACCCGCAATATCCCCATCCGCCGGTCAATAAAAGGGGCTTTTGTCTTTGAAACTATCTCCCCAGTACCTTATCAAGAAAATTTTTTTAAGAATAACAACGCAATTTAGTTGTAAAAGAGTACACATCTGGCACCATTCATAGTATGTCTACAAAATACGGTCATTAACAGCGATACAGCGAGCAAGACCATAGGACGCAAGGGTTGTTAGCCTGCCATTGTCTTCATCTGTAGGACGCCAGCGTGAACATAATAAAACAGATGGTCACTAAATATCGGATACGGTTAGTAAATGTGAGGAACAACGCCGCGACCCAATAAGGTTCGCAATATATTGAACGGCAAAATAATAACCAAAAGGATTAAATGCACTTGGAAAAACTCACTGACACAGGATATGGAGTATTACACCAGGCATCCCTCTAAGTGGATCAACATGACAGACGACCATTACGACCAAGACTCATCAAAGCAACAAGAGAAATATATCAACTGGACGAAACCGACATCGAATCAGACGAAGAAGAACCAACACCTCGAATCGACGAACAAACGGTACCTCAAGACGGCATCGGCCCTACTTGATACAAGATATCTCGAAGACCGAAGCGGAAACGACGAGCAGCATGTCACCAACGCTCTCCTTCGACGACATAACCTACCCCTCCTAACTTCCAATATTGGCTTGAGGCTGCATAGCCGGCTGATTCTATTCCTCTCCCATCCCAGAGCGTGTCACTCCCCACAAATTTCGTCCCCTGGTATGCCGGTTTGACCGGAGCGGGCATGTTCCCGGCTGGGTGTGGCGCATTCTTGTCTTCTTGTCTAATACTGATTGATTGCATAACCAATCCCTAAGCTAAAAATAAATTGGGTGTCCAGTGAAAACCTTAAAAATTTTCGTGAATTTGGAGTTTGTTCTGTTTTAAAATTCATTATAACTATGAAATTATGAAATAGTATTTTTAGACAGCAGGGAAAATTGATAACTTAACCTTTTTAGGATTCCGTACCCAAAGGGTAAAACGGGACCCTATTACTAAGACTCCGCTGTCCGTCCATCTGTCATCAGGCTGTATTTCACGAACCGTGATAGCTAAACAGTTGAAATTTTCATTAATGATGTATTATTTATGTTGCCCCTATAACAACAAATACTAAAAAGTACGGAACCCTCGGTGGGCGAGTCCGACTAGCACTTGTCCGGTTTTTTTACAAACTGGACAACAATCATCCCACTACCTTGTCTAAAATAAAAATAAAAACGATTTAAGTCTAAATTGAATACAAGTAGTTAGTATATAACTAATAGCTTAGAGCGCAAATACATTGTCAGAAAATGCAGACCATGAATCAAGTCCTCAGCAAAAAATCCTATATTTACTTTACATTTCCAATGCATGGGCACACTACTCAAGACGTTACAGTTCATTTTAAGTCCAAGTTAGGACGTCTCGTGTAAATTGTCGCTAGTAAACATGAGACGTGTTCCCCGGGGTCGCTTAGCCATTTGGGCCACTGTGTATGTGACTAAGTGCTACCATTTACTGTCACTTAGTCCTTAGTTGTACCACTTGTACCATAATGTTGAATTAGATAATTGGATTCATGTTGATCTACTAGCTTTTGCTCGCGACTTCGTCCGCATCTAATTCGTTGATCACAGTCTTTTATTTATTCTAATTATTCATCATCATCATCATCAGCCTACTCTCGTCCACTGCTGGACATAGGCCTCTCCTATTGCACGCCATTGAGCACGATTTGCGGCAACTCTGATCCAGCTCTTGCCAGCCGCCTTGCAAAGGTCATCGCTCCATCTAGTCTGAGGGCGTCCTACGCTACGCTTACCGATGCGCGGTCTCCACTCGAGAACTCGTCTACCCCGACGGTTATCGGTTCTGCGGCTAGTATGACCGGCCCACTGCCACTTCAGCTTGCTAATCCGGTGGGCTATGTCAACGACTTTAGTTCTCTGATGGATGACTTCATTTCGAATACGATCCCTCAGAGACTCCGAGCATAGCCCTTTCCATAGCTCGCTGAGCGACTTTCACATGCAACACAACTAAAAACCGCCGTGTCGCCTAAATAATTTTTTAGCTTGTAAGATTTTACTATTGTATGTATGTTAGTTTGTAAGGTATGTATCTATGGGCCTTAGTTGCCTGATAATAAATGATATTTGATTTGATTTGAATTTATGGACCAGTCCTAAAGTGAGTGTCCACGTTTTGGCTCCGTATGTCATCACGGGTAGGATGCACTGATTGAAGACTGTTGTCTTCAGACTCTGGGATTGACGACGTGAAGACTCGACGCAGCTTCCCATATGCTGCCCAGCCCAGCTGTATCCTTCTATTCGACTCTTTCTCGAAGTTGTTCCTTCCTAACTGCAGTATTTGCCCGAGGTAGACGTATTCCTGAATTTTTATTTATTACGTGCAGTCAAAGAATTTCATTACCATTTCTTACCTTATCACAGTGGTAATCAATATGAAAGTCGCTAGGGGCCTCGTACTATTGTCACTGTGACAAGGTACAAAATGGTACAGAAATTAAATTCCTTGACCGTAGGAACTTTCGTGAAAGAAATAAACACGTGCTGTGTTTACGCAAGGAAACAGGGACGATTCGGGCCGGGTATATTAAATTACCTCGGCCATTTTGACCCTTTCCCGGATATCCGTTCTCCGGATAAACCCGATAAGCCCCCTTTTGTCGCCTGCGAGAAACTGCGATAATATTCAAATTTGCTATATTTCTTTAGCCGAAATTGAGCCTTATATCTAAAGTATCAAGTTCTTTTTAGAAGGTTGACTGACATGTGACAGATAGGAGGTAGATTTGCTTAGATAAACTGTATCGTATGTGATATAGAAACACTGATCGAAATAAGGAGATTGGATGCTTACTGATGAAGTGGAAAATGGGTCGGTTAGATTTATGGTTTGGGTAAAACAAGGGTGTTTATTCAGTACCCGTCCAAATGATACCGCTAATAATGGTCTATCTCACCGTGACGTGTATAAGAGATATGATAACTTAAACGTTTTAGACACAGATTGTATTCACCATGTAATATTAATTAATTTTATTTTTTAATATTATTTAATTTTATTTTTATTTTATTTGTTAGCCTGTTGTGTCCCACTGCTGGGCAAAGGCCTCCCTCTCTTTCTTCCACGCGTCTCGTTCTATGGCAATATTGGGCCAATCTTTCCGAAAGACGTCAAGATCGTGCCGCCACCTCCTTCTAGGTCTGCCGTGACGCCGCACTATGTTTGGTGTCCACTCGGTAGTTTTCTTGGCCCACAAGTCGTTTGGCATACGGCAGATGTGTCCGGCCCAGTCCCATTTAAGCTTGGCGGCTGTCAGGGCTACGTCGGCTACTTTGGTTTTGGAGCGCAAGATGGAATTTCTGATTCTGTCAGTCAATTTGACACCAAGAATACTGCGCTCCATCGCTCTCTGGCAAACCTTGAGAGAAAGCTTTTGAGCATTAGTCAAAGACCAAGTCTGAGCGCCGTAGGTGAGGATCGGAAGAATACACATATCCATGAGTTTACGTTTCAGCGATATAGGTAATTTTACAGGCGAAACGTAAACGTAATTTTATTAATCATTAAAAAAACATAGCCTGGACTTAGGCCACCTACATGTTTCCTCTAACTTTACAATAGGGATGTTGACAGTAGTGGAAAAACTATTACACAATAAATTGATAGTTGGGACTTTTCTTGTTTCTAACTATAATACATAATTTTAATGTATTCACGTTTATATTTTGACGTTGATTACAATGATGTCTGAAAGCGTAGTCCGAGGGACGGTCGTCCTTATCCCAAGGTTGTACGTTGACAACCACCCTAATATTATGAATGAAAAATAAACGGTTGAATCGTTGTAATTAATAGTCTTGTCAAAGGATGGGTCAGGGTTGGATGCTCGGACAGGACAGTTCAAAACCTGGTACTTAACAAACTAAATTTGCTAACGTAGGTAAAAAACCGGACAAGCGCGAGTTGGACTCGCGCACGAAGGGTTCCGTACCATAAAGCAAAACAAAAAACGGAAAAAAATGCAAAAAAGAAAACGGTCACCCATCCCAGTACTGACCCCTCCCGACGTTGCTTAACTTTGGTCAAAAATCACGTTTGTTGTATGGGAGCCCCATTTAAATCTTTATTTTATTCTGTTTTTAGTATTTGTTGTTATAGCGGCAACAGAAATACATCATCTGTGAAAATTTCAACTGTCTAGCTATCACGGTTCGAGAGATACAGCCTGGTGACAGACGGACGGACGGACGGACGGACGGACGGACGGACAGCAGAGTCTTAGTAATAGGGTCCCGTTTTACCCTTTGGGTACGGAACCCTAAAAATGACGTCAGTAGGTATTTAACGACGTTATGGTCGAGGCCCATATTATGTATTTTTTTTTATTTTATATCATGTTATTCGCTGTAATCTCATTTTAACTGTCATATTAACTGTAATTTTAGTTTTATTATGTAATATTGTAGTCATAATGTGTTCTTTTATAATTTAGACGTAATAGTCCATGGCCCCGACGGAAGACCAGCGCTAGCCTTTAGGCTAGCACCTGCTGAGTCGGGACCATTTCGTGACCGTGGTAGTATTACCTGTTGTTTTATCTATTAAGTTTTGTCACGAATAAAAACATTCTATTCTATTCTATTCTATTCTAAATTCATTTTATACCTACTTATACCTAGATTTCAATCAAAATTTCATCAATCAAGCTTACCTACGCAAATAATTGTATTATTCAGGTAGTGAACCCCCAACTAAACAGAGTGAAACTGAGGTAGGCATTTTTCTTTCCACGTGGCCAAACTTTTAATTAAATACCTATAATTACCTATTTTACGAGTTTCAAACAAATTACGACACCGATACATACGACGATACATACGATACGAACTTTTATTTTAGATTGGCACGTGTTTTGGATTTAATAGGTACCTACTGATCAAAATACCACTTACTTGATTTTAGCTGTACCTACGTACTTAGTCAACGTACGTCAACAATTCTCAAATGAGAAATTAAACTCAGGTACCTACACTAAAAGTTACGACAAACACCTATTGCAATTTTCATCCCTTTTTGCGTCACATAAATATACATTTCCCTCGTGAGTCTTTCGTCAAATTGGAGTCATTGTGCTTTTCGGTCTCGGATTAGCTAATGAATTTTTGTAATGAAGATCCCACCAAAAACATAAATGTAAAAAAGGAGAGCCAAGTTCAATACAAAAATTATGCTTGGCTGTGGGGCTCGCCGCAAAAAGAATGGAGATCTAAATGAGTGCCACTGCCAAGTTCTATGCAAAATCCAAATATGTATTTATAGGAACAAAATAACATTATAAACAAGTATTAAACTCTATTTCTTTGCTTTATTGGATACCTATAACAATTGCTGTTATTTAAAAAAATGTGAGATCTTAAAGTAGGTTAGATTTGACTTGGCCAGTTTTCATTATATCAATCATTTTATATATATTGTAATTCTGATAAAACCTGGCCAAGCCAAATCTAACCTACTTTAAGATCTCACATTTTTTTAAATAACAGCAATTGTTATAGGTATCCAATAAAGCAAAGAAATAGAGTTTAATACTTGTTTATAATGTTATTTTGTTCCTATAAATACATATTTGGATTTTGCATAGAACTTGGCAGTGGCACTCATTTAGATCTCCATTCTTTTTGCGGCGAGCCCCACAGCCAAGCATAATTTTTGTATTGAACTTGGCTCTCCTTTTTTACATTTATGTTTTTGGTGGGATATCAATACTTTTTGTAAAGAAAACTAGGCAGGTATTGAGATTTAATGTTTTTTCTTGTGTTTCCGCTGTATGGTTTTTACTTCTGTTCTTTGTATAATTATGTGGTGCCGCGCGCCGCCGACGACACACCGTTGGCCGGTTGTTTAGAGCGTATTACAAGTTTTTTGTATGGGGACACCACTTATTTTTTGACTAAACTTTATTTTAATATAGCAAATATAATAATACATATATTGGGGTAGTTTCAAATATCTGCTTGTAACGGTTCCAACGCTACAATAAAAAAATATTTTTTTGTATGGGGACCCCCCTATTTTTTAACTTTTTTTTATTTTTAGATTTTTTCCTACGGTTACACACAATAACCGAGCTGGATTCCAAATTTCATCCTTCTAGGTCACCTGGAAGTAGGTTAGGTTTAGGTACTTATATGTCAGTCCCAATAAAAAGTGGTTTTTTTGTATGGGGACCCCCCCTATTTTTTAACTTTATTTTATTTATAGATTTTTTCCTACGGTTACACACAATAACCAAGCTGGATTCCAAATTTCATTCTTCTAGGTCATCTGGAAGTAGGTTAGGTTTAGGTACTATAAGTCATAAGTCAGTCTTAAAATTTACGACTTTTTGACCTTCATACCTTTATATCCGTTTGAGCTAGCTTCATGAAATTTGGGCTTCTAGATATCCTTATGGATATAATTAAACACACGTAGTTTTATGTGTTTACGTCAAAGATGTTTTGAGTTATAGAAGGGTCAAAAGTGGCACCAAGTGGTTCGTGTAATATTACACTCAGCGCTGGCTAGCCAGTTCCTTTGCTTGAACTTGGCTTGACACGCTGCCGCGTGTCTAGATTGAGGACGTTTTTGACAAAAAAAACCGGGCAAGTGCGAGTCGGACTCGCGCACGAAGGGTTCCGTACCATAATGCAAAAAAAAAACAAAAAAAAGCAAAAAAAAAAAACGGTCACCCATCCAAGTACTGACCCCTCCCGACGTTGCTTAACTTTGATCAAAAATCACGTTTGTTGTATGGGAGCCCCATTTAAATCTTTATTTTATTCTGTTTTTAGTATTTGTTGTTATAGCGGCAACAGAAATACATCATCTGTGAAAATTTCAACTGTCTAGCTATCACGGTTCGTGAGATACAGCCTGGTGACAGACGGACGGACGGACGGACGGACGGACGGACGGACGGACGGACGGACGGACAGCGAAGTCTTAGTAATAGGGTCCCGTTTTACCCTTTGGGTACGGAACCCTAAAAAGGGGGAAATGGGATTAATGGGAAGTGTTTAAAAAAAGGAAAATATTTATGTACCTAATAATTTTGAAAAAGAACATCTGGTAAAAGCCTACATTTTCCGTAATGATTTTGGAAGTGGTGGAGGATGTTATATTAAATAGCGTTATTACTATCGTCTCGATTCGGGAAATGAATTAGAGACTCACTAGATATGAAAGAGTAAAGATATGTGACGCTCCACGAAAAAAGGTACCTTATGGCGGCTGGCGCCGCAATAATATTGGAGCGGCGTTACTAATAGGGTAAGCGCCAACTGCCATAAGGTACCTTTACCCGTGGGACGTCACATATTTTTACTATATCGTGTCTAGTTAATATCTTATTCATTTCCCGAATCGCGCCGTATGGCTAGCCATTTCCTATTGAGTTACTTCGCTATGAAATCGTTGACAGCCGAGAGTCTTCGCTGTCACCAAGTTCTACCTTTTAGCGATGACGCCGTTAGCTCGTCTTAAGTGTGAAAACGCCCTATTCTTTGCACGCTGACAGCCAAGTCTGATAATCTGTGCTTAAACTCACATGAAAACAATCTTATGGATACGTGGTATGATTAGCATATGGTAATAAAACACGTTATCGCGTTTCCAGCCCTTTCGACATAATTTAATACACACATTCACAACTGTACATCAAATTTATTAGACAGCATAAAACACTAAATATGGTACAGTGCTCTTCAAATATTTGTAATGTTGTTTTCAGTAAGCTAGCAGGTTTTCGTTATTTTGAGGAAGGTAATTAAATACTTATTACACAAACACATATATGTTCAGGTTACGTATATGGTGCTGCAGGAAACTAAAATTGTTGAAAAAACACAAATGTACATTTTGATAGCTAAATGTGGCAAACGCTAGTAGCAATTTCAAACCAATTAAAACGCAATTAACGCTCACAACTTTTAAGTTTCCTTGTTAGTTCGTTCGAAAATGTACGTTACTGAAAGAACGCCGACTGTACCATTTGGCAGGCAGCTCGATCGGCATTTCACGCCGCCCCAGGCCGTAATATTTTGGCACCCTAAAAGCCTAGACAAGATTTGTTACTCAAGGGTTTATAATCTTTCTTCGGATTTTATGAGCCGGGTTTTATTTATGCACGCTGTGGCCTGAAAGAGATATTTTATTTTACAGGGTTTAATATTTGACATTAATATTTTAAAAGGGCAAATGTAAATCAAGTTTTGCTTTATCTTCTCGACTGATAACTAAACTAAAATCTGCGCCGTCATAACCTAGCCTAGCTTATAATATTGCATAACATGATTTCCGTAACTATCACCAGGTAATTGATTTCCAGATAATCGGTGGCTCTGCCTCAGGCGCGACGAGCAAGATAAACTAACTTATGTATCGTTGAACGATACCTACTTCCAGTGTGAGATTTTGCATATCAGTATCACGGTTATTGTAGGAACTGATAATACTAATCGCTCTGCAAGCTGATAAGTGTAGACCTTGCAAGAGTCGTGAGTAATTCAACCCCCATAGCTCTTCCATTTTGAAATTTTTTTAATAATCAATAGTTACTCACAAAATTTCACGTGGATCAGTTGAGAAGTACTATGAACTCCTAAATATTTTTACTAAATGAATGAAAATGGTATATTACTAAAAATGTTAGTTAGTTCATGGTATATACTTCGCCGACGATATTTGCCAAAGTACGTATACAAACGGAGACGCTCAGGCCAAGAACTGGTCGCACAGGGCGCGTGGCGCGGCAGGACGTCGATATAATTCGCGCATTGCATTGTGTTGCTCAAACTACAGAGCAAGGTCCGAATAGGACGCAGTATGCCGTGCCCCTATCTTAGTACCTACGCAGTGAAAGCGTTGCGCGCTCGCGGCGAGATCGTTGTGCGCTCGCCTCGCTCTCAAATCGCTAATGTGATAGGGCCCTAATTTTAATCCTAAGCCGTACGGCGGTGGCAAATAATGTTAGATATCGACATGGAGTAAAATGGGATATAAAAATGTAAATCTGGTTCTGAAGAAGCCTGTGGCGGATTATCACTGATGTAGATTAGACGAACTTTCTTGGGGATGAAGCTTAGTACTACGCTTTTGACGAAACCTGCGCTGTGTGATTATAGGATTTAGATTATACCGCGTGTGGCCTGTAACAAGAGCAAATAATTAAAACATAGATTGTACTCCTCAAACGGTGATACTTTTATTCAACAAGTTTTAAAAATTATGAAGTATTTAGACTCCCTATTTTTCATACAAAATAAATATTATTTTCAATGGACGTCATCGCCACGCCATATCATTGCGTTTGACGTTGCTTGTCACGCTTTAAACATAACAAATACATTGCGTCTTGGAATAAACTTTAAAGTGTATTAAAAATCAAACCACAAGTTATTTTTAAAAGTCGCTGAACAAATGTTGGTAAGTATGAGGAGTACAGCCTACAGTTAAATTTTTTGCTCATATTACAGGCCACACCCGGTATAATAGTTATGTGTTTTTCAGTTTTAAGTGTCCATTGTATACCCGAGTTGGGTTACCGTTAAAACTCACATGTACTACATAACACATCTGTAACACGGTTGTACAATAAAGAACTATCTTATCTTATCTTAAGTTATCTTATCTTATAGATTATGGTTTGTGTTTTAGACTTATGTTTACGATAAATAAAGTTTCGTCTACATTACGTCCCACATACCTTTCGCCTACCGCAATATCGCACCAACATACTGTTTTTATGCAGGTTGGCTAAAACTTAACTGCATCCCCGTTGCCAGGGAGGTTTTGGGATTATACTGAGCAGCCTTTACTATGGGACCAACCCCGAAATCACGAAAATTGGCTGTTTTAAATTATACATTTTGGCTGGTCCATTTTCTATGGAAGGATCCTTACATTATTTTTTCACTATTTCGGGGTTGATCCTTTAAATAACTATTTTATAATCGAGATGACTAAAGGTACGTGGAATTGTCAGAAACATAATAGTTATGCTATGTTTTATTCCCATAAAATACAATCAGGCAGCCCTTTTAACCTAAACCTATCGAGTTCATTCCCGTAAAACTAATTAATTAGGTACTTCACACCTACATATACCATCCCTCCACTTAACCCTTTTAGGGCATAATAGGTATCTAGGGTGAAAATTATGCGCGGATACTTTAAGTATCTGCATACCAAATTTTATTTAAATCAGCTCAGCGTGAAAGTAAGTAATTAAAACAATAGTTAACTGTAAATTATTTAAGGTTCGATAGGTATCCTGTTTTAATGGGTGAACTTTCATTTGTTTTTCTTTTATTTATTGGGTTATGGAGACAAAAATAGTCCGTTTTAATTTTAGCTAAATACAGTGACTTATAATACAATACAATTTTATTAATATGATATGATAATATGAGTAAGTAATTTCAATAAAAATGTGAACAAATTAAAAGTGAGACGCGTTAAAAGTACCAATTAAATTACCGATTCTATTTACAAAACGTATATGATATATATCTATCTATAAATACACATCTAAGTATATAGATTAACAAGAAATATATTTTATTGACCCACAAAAAAAACATAATAATAACAGTACCTTCAGATCCACAGCGCAGGCTTCGTCACTATACAGATAGCTCATCCACCTCAGGTTTCGTCAAATAAGATAAGATAATATAATAATAAGATAGATAATAAGGTAATAAGATAATATAGATTAATAAGTTAAGTTTGATTGTCAGAAAATTAGTTTTTTACGTTTTTCGTAAATATCTACTTGCAGACAAAATAATCGGCGCGATTCGGAAAATGAGTTAGAGATTCACTACATATAAAATAGCAAAGATATGTGACGTTCCACGGCAAAAGGTACCATTGCCCCGGTTAAAGATTGGAGCGGCGATAATAATAGCGTAAGCCCCAACCGCCATAAGGTAACCCTTTGCCATGGAACATATCATTACTATTTTATATCTATTTAATTACACAAACGGGTTTACCGCGATAAAAGCAAAACAAACCACGCTAAAGGTAAAAACAATGATATTATATCGCGGTAGACCCGTTTGTGTAATTAAATATGTGTACAAAACGCGAGAGTTTAAAGTGTTATACTTTATATCTAGTGAATCTCCAATTCATTTCCCGAATCGCGCCGAATGCCTATAATTTAATAGAAGCATTTTAATGACTGATTTTTTGGGGAATGTATGAATAATCACAGCAGTTTCATAAACATTCAGCTTCATTTGTAGGTATAGGCACAGAATAAATAATAGTACTAGGTACAGAAGACTCACTCTCTAACAAAATGCGTCTGTTACGATCAGCACAGATATGGCCGCTAGGTGGCGACAGCGCCACGCGCGGCTTATGGCAAACCCCAAAATTGGGGCCGAACGGATGTACTTTTAGCTACCCGTAGCAAAGCGACGAAATCGCGGAGAGAGACACGCCTGGTATAGGTACTTAACTGTAATTACTAATTGATGTGCCAGCTAATCTGACATTTAAAACAAATCTTAACACTCCGTTTAATTTACAATGATTAACGAGTTAACGCAAATGGAGCAAAGAAGGCTATCGTTAGTAAAGCCCGTTCATAAGATTAATGGGTCAGACTTGGCTCTGTGTGCATCGCGGCATTTAGTCACCTGATAGGGTGTGGGCATTATATGTAGAGAATATAAGTCTCTAATAATATGTTTCAAACTCGAAGGGTAGGATGACACTTGTCATTTAAATACAATTTTGCGAGATTTGGCGTTTTAAGGTATAAATTATATGGATATGACAGGTGTCATCCTACCCTTTGAGTTTGAAAAATATTATAGTCAACTCTGCACCGGTTTAGATGTGACAAAGTTTCATAAATATACCATTTATCCCAAAGAATGTCAAATGATGCTAAAAATTGCAATTTTTTAGCAGAATTCACACTGATCAGCTGACCACTGACGTGAACAAATATTTATCCTGACAGGTGAGTTCTTTTTGGCCTAGCTCTATAGCGAAAGAAATAGTGAGTGATGTGTGTGCAGTGTGCATCCATCATTTGAAAATAATGCCGAAAACGAGGGTAGTTTCTCGCCTCCCCCTGCCGCCGCCGTCATCACCGGTGCCGAGCATTCGGTCGCGGAGAGCTAGCTCAATTGTGCGTCGCGTCGATCCGCCAACGCGTGCTCCCGTTGAAGCTACTCATTATGGAGCGAAATATGTCGAGCAACCTTCGACTTAAAGTACGTGAGTGACCCGTTGGAATATATTTAATTTGTCTGTGTCTCATAGTTAATTTTAATACCGCATCTCAGCTGCATAAGCAACAGAGACACTGATGAGAGTTTAAGACTTGTTTTAGATAAAATAACTTTATACTCAAATAATAGATACAATTACAACACTTATCCTGTTGAAGTAGGTAACTTATCTATATTTTCTCTGAAGTTACCGTAGTAGCCCAACAAAAGCACACTGTAGATATCTTGCACCACTACATCGCGTAACAATAACAAAACAACACAACACTGTGTTCTAACTTTCCAAATTTCACCTGAACCTCTAGGAGTTGTTCTGTGTAACTATTCGCTCCAACTACAGCTACGGTAGTACTATTAGTTATTCTGTGCTACAGCATTGTTTCTAGTTCTAACTCGCAACTAGTGTCATTTTAGCTGCACATTAGTAGAAGGACTTAAGTGGATTTACGTCGTTCTTTATAACAATCACTTAAGTGACAATGGCACTTACGCCGTGAAGCGCTGCATTTGTATTTCAGAATTTTTTTAATGACGTAAGCGACAGGAGCAATACAGTCTATTCTTCATATGAATAACTAATGTATGAAAAGCTTGGTTGTTACGTTATTTTGGCCTAAATAGTGGGTCTTGAGCTAAACTGAGCGTAATTAAACCTCGCACAGTGTACAGTGAGTACTGGTACACGGCAGCTCATTAGAATAGTTGTGCTAGTTTAACATGTTTGTGTTTTACAGCCGCCATAGGTGTTCACAAATATCTGAACACAGACTATTATCAAGGCGTAATTATAAAGTCCGTGTTCAGATATTTTAGCACCTTACCGCTCCGGTTATATCTCATGGCGAGTTTGGCGACGGTGGCGGCAAGGTTTCATTCAGATGGTGCGAGAACTTGCATGCGAGTTTTATTACATTGCAGGTTTTGATCGGTTGTTCGAATTGGACGTAACCTACCGTCCGCAATGTAATTAAAATCGCATGCAAGTTCGCGCGCCGTCTACATCAGCCCTAATGGTAACATTCCATTTCTAACCACAGCTGCACTACCGGTACTTTCATGTCCACCGACCAAGGTCCCATTATCTCCACTGCAAGCACCGAAAATTCAGTCTCGTAGTTAGTAACGATGAGTACTTGCTACGCTTGAGTAGTTGGGTCTATTTTCTCAATAGTTCATTTTATTAGCATTAGAAATTAGGTAAACAATCTTGATGTGACTTTTAATTGAAAAACACATTTTAAAAATAAGTTACGGCAAATATTTAAGTAACAATTATGAATCTAATACAATCATTTATATTCTTCTGCTTTCATAAATAATAGTTTTTGAATTTTAAAAAGCGCTTTTCAATTAAAAGACATGTCATGACATGTCT
Source organism: Cydia fagiglandana (assembly GCF_963556715.1). Taxonomy (NCBI): domain Eukaryota; kingdom Metazoa; phylum Arthropoda; class Insecta; order Lepidoptera; family Tortricidae; genus Cydia; species Cydia fagiglandana. The sequence goes on from NC_085940.1 coordinate 13,386,267, forward strand.
TCTTGCAAGTTCTTTCTAATGCTAAAAAAACGAACTATAAATACTTACTTAATATAAGAAAACCGGGCAAGTGCGAGTCGGACTCGCGCACGAAGGGTTCCGTACCATAATGCAAAAAAAAAAAACAAAAAAGAAAGCAAAAAAGAGACGGTCACCCATCCAAGTACTGACCCCGCCCGACGTTGCTTAACTTTGGTCAAAAATCACGTTTGTTGTATGGGAGCCCCATTTAAATCTTTATTTTATTCTGTTTTTAGTATTTGTTGTTATAGCGGCAACAGAAATACATCATCTGTGAAAATTTCACCTGTCTAGCTATCACGGTTCGTGAGATACAGCCTGGTGACAGACGGACGGGTCCCGTAGGGTCCCGTTTTACCCTTTGGGTACGGAACCCTAAAAAACGGACAAACAACTTTTATGGCCATATGATATATCGATGTACAACGCCAATGATTGGCGTTGGCCATTAGATACCAATGATATGTGGGATGTGGTACATAGGATAAAAGAGCCATAAAGTTTTATAGATCGGTCATAAAACACTGGGAAATAATATAGCCTCCTAGCAAATATTTTGCTATATTTCGGGCCTTATACCAAAGACTCTTTGGCAAAGAGGATATAAAACGCTAGTTAAAAAAGGGTATTTTATCGATACTAGGGTAAAGCGCGCTGTAACGAACGATACCCTAAAGTCCCTAGACTAAGCTCTAAATCCCGGGTTTATATATCAGAACTCAGAAGATATTTTATGAAAGACGTAAAAATCCTTCAAATATTTCGATATAAATTGCAATTTCTATCTAAATACTTTTTAAACGCTTCATAAATCATGAATTAGAACAAATAATAATAGAAGTAGGTACCAACACATAATATTGTAGGCCGGAATACATACCTACGTAAAAATAACAAGTTTCATTTTTGAGATGATTCGTTGTGTCAGTCACTTTGATAAAATAAATGGCTCATTTAACACTTTATATTCGCGACATCCAGGCCAATTCGAACGTGCACTGATATCAAACCGATATTAGGATAATATTGGAATCCTATCAGTTAGCTGTCATCCACGCGTTCATTTCGCTCAGATTTGTCCGCGCAATTATTAGTGCGAGCGAGACGCCCGCGCGAATGACAGGCAACTGATATCATTCTAATATCGGTTTGATGTCAGTGCACGTTATTATTAGCCTGAACAACGTGACAATATCAGCAAAGCAATCTATAGAAATATTTTAAGTGACATCTGACGTGACAGTGACATAATACGACATTGTACCTATATACCATTAAGTTCCGTCGCAAAGAAGAAATATGAGCTTATAAAGAATAATTCTGTACAATAGTCGGGTAATAGTGACCGTCTCGGTAAGTACTCTGAACAGTCAATGGCCCCAGTAACCTCCAATAATTGAGTGATAAATCACTAGCATTATGAAGGCCGATTATTCAGTGTTTTACCCTAACGATAAGTCACAAAAAACTCGTTGTTTGGGATAGAAAACGGTTAAAATCGAGTGATGTTAGCGCGTTTTATGATAGGAAGGCTTACCGCGAACCACGTTCGACTTGTTGCCTCCCTGTCACACTTACGTACAAATTTACTAGTGCGACAGAGAGGCAACACGTCGAACGTGGTTCGCGGTAGGCCCTTAGTTTGTACAGTCGACGGCAGCTACAATAGCGAAAACTCGCAGAAAAAGCAATATTCAAGCAATTTCCGTGAACGGCGGATATTTTGGAAGAAATTTCCATGCAAATTCACTACGGTAAAAGGGGCAGTTTCGTCATATACTTACCTAAAGCTTTAATACAAATATTACCTATTGTTACATAAATATAAATAAGTCTACAAAAATATATTTCCAATGACAACCCACGCTCTCAGGGTATAGATGCACAAAATATCTGATACAAAAAAAGTTACAAATCAACTGCGACCCCCACAGTATTTCTATAACAAACGTATTTGTTCGAAGAAAAGCATTAGTCTGATTCTGTTATTGGTTTCGACAGACTTTTTGTTAGCGGTTATTGACTGTTGTTAGTTATTTTTAAGTGAAGTGTTGTTATTAAGTTTTTTCTCTGTTTAATAAATAGAAGCTCAATAACAACAATCCAGGTTACGATAAATTACAAAACTGAAAAACAAAATGCTATAAAACCAGTGCCCTGTTTATCAAAAGCTTGTAAGTTGTAATACATGTGGAAGTTTAACAGCTTTTGTTAGAAAGAAAATCGGAAAAGGAGATCGGGTGATGGTAGCATGACGTAGGAGGAAACGGGGTGATTTGAAGCATGATTTTTGGATGATTTTAGGGGGGGGGGGTCCAAAATCGTCAAAAATCGATGACGTAATTTATGGACAGCCCCCATCGCAGTTTTCTTAATTTTTTTTACTTACGCTCGACCTTTTTTAAGGTATAGTTTATTATTATATTATGTTATGAAGAGAAGTAACATATTTAACATGCACATATGACGTTCTGGATTCCCCTAAATAGGGACGGACAACAAGATTGTGACCTTCCGCTATCAACACCGGTAATGTTAGTGAGAAATTGTAAAGACGTATTGTTATCTATTTTATGCCTAAGGTTAGTAATAAAGGGTCATGTGTGGCACCATTCGTAATATTACACGTATAAATATTACGTGCGTAGTATTTTACCTTTATAGATTCTGCAGAACCTACAGTCGCCATCAGATATATTGGAGCGGCCAAGGTGTTCACAATATCTGAACACGCCCTCTAACGCCCTGACAATAGAGGCGTGTTCAGATGATTGCGAGCACCTTGGCCGCTCCGATATATCTGATGGCGACTGTACAAAGTGACGTCCGAAAAATGATTAGGTATATCCAAGTTCTAAATGTCGCTTATTATACGGTTATTTCTAAAAATAAAAACGTGTTTAATAATTAAAGCTTGATATGTTTATAAAATGTTATCCAAGAAATCCACTTCGTGTTCGCCCCCGGTGGATTAGAAATTGTTAGGTTTTGCGTCGTATCGTAATTATATCGGCTTTTGCCCTCGAGATATTATTTATAACGAACAAATTGGAGTCTGACTGCCCAGGATATATTTTTTTGCTTTAAACAGAAAACAAGGAAAAGTGAAAAAGCGTCAACGCAACGCCGGAGTGGTCTACGTAAGAGGAGATAGCGGGACATGGGCTCATTTCTCTGGCCAGTAATTGCACTTATATACCTAATCGGGACATCGGGAGGATTGGAAGTCTAGGAGGCTTTTTGTCCAGCAGTGAAACACTTTATAAGATTGCGTTTCCACCAGAGATGTACCAGACATTACCAATATCAGTGGCATTACTTTTAATATATAGGCATATATTTGGCATGAAAGTACCTACCTACTTAAAAGTAATGCCACTGATATTGGTTAATGTCTGGTACATGATGCAAACGAACAGTTTTGATCATACCTACCAAATAATTCCTTATGTAACAAAATGTAAATAATACAGAAAATTTACAAATGGGGTGCGCGTGCCCCATGATAATTATGTCGACAAATTTATGTAGCTGCATATTTTTATTCCAATTTTAAATAAACAAGGGATGTTTATTAAAGTACTAATGACGTGTTTTTCCAGTAAAAACAGGTGAACTTGCAAAGTAAACCGCGTCTTAAACCTAAATATAGACGATGACAGAACTAAACGCCGGGGGCTCTGCAAAATTAAGATACAGGTCGGACAGGCCGGGTCGAGGGATAACGAGACAACATACAAGCGAGGCGTTTTGACGAAAATATAATGTTACCTTGTATTAAGAAGAAGATATACAGGGTGATTCAGGAGACGTGAGCAGGACTAACACTGCGCATTTCGTAAGTTATAAGCAACTGTTTCGTATCAGTATTAGTGAGGTTAACGTTAATTTTCTAGTCGTGTTGAAAAAAAAGTTATTAATTTATTTATGACATGCATGGTCACCCTACAATTAGAATACTAAACTACCGATATTCTGTGTCAAATTGAATGTCATCACGGTCTGGTTTCTTTTGAAAACTCGTATCTCACTCAAGTTTGACAGTTTATTTTCTTCGTAATCATAATGCTGTCATTACGGTTAAAGAGGTTTTATGTTTATTAATTAGGTCTTGTAGGGTGACCATGATTGTAGAGAATTAAATTTGCCCTCGCCAAAAAGTAAAAAAATAGGAAAAAGTGTGGTTGTTTCACCTAAATACGACGGTGATCGACCAATTATCAGTTACTGAGTGTGCAGGATTAGTCCTGGGCATTTCCATTTAAAGTTGTACCCTCGAGTTTTTCGCATGTCCCCTTACATTTTTTGCGTTTTACTCTTAAGACGAATTTTTTAACTAGGCAAATGATGTTTTTTATTGAAATATATTATATAGACACATCATTTATTAAGTTTAATGCACAATAAATCACTTTTTTCTTACTTAAAATCAGGTTTTTAGATATGATAAAATCACTCTGTAGTACTGTCCCCTTCACCGACTTCAATTTTTGATGGACTTTTACACATATTTTTTCTATGAAGGCAACACCATGTAATGCATTCCTGGCATAGTTTAAATGTTGAAAAATGTGTTATTGATGAAAAAGAGCTTTAAAAACACCAATAATAGGGTTTAATTTCGATAAAAACGTTGTCCCCGCGAAATGGTGAAACGGACATAGTCCAGGTTGGTTACGCAGTTTTCGCTACTTAGCGAAATACTTTTTACCAACATTTTAGGTTCTTTTTCATCCTGGAAACCCTGTGACCATAGATAAAGCTTGTTTAAACGTCAAATTTGATTTATAACAGTCAATTCGCAACCTCCAAGGCGGGCTGTTGTGTGATCGGTAATTTTACTCAATGTTTTGTCCGTTTTGTTCACCTGTTTATGCAGCTTGAACCTTAAGTAACTAAAACACTGTTAATATTAAATAAAACCATGTTTCATATAGTTATTTATCAAGCACATAAGTTGAACATTGCGGTTAGTTTTGTATTATTTTGAATAGATTTAATTCTGGATCAGACAAATCGTTACGTCCTTTTGGTTACAATTTGAAGCGTAACATATAGCCGGACTAGAAAAATGTAACCAAACGGACACGATAAAGTCGCACGCACATTGAGTATGTATAGTTTTTACCGTGACTTTGTCTATATTTATTTAATTCATATGCAATTAATAAGTCATATTTTATTAAGTAATATTGAGTTTCTTATGTTTAAAACCTTATCTACTGATTTTGGTACATATTTTGTAGTCTTTTTTTTAATCACTGAGTATTGGTGTAAATTTTTGATTATTGTGATCTCGTCTTTACTTTGTCCATTAAGGTACATGGGTGTCCATTTGGAAATGTCCCCTTGATTTCACAGTATTTTTTATTGTTTATTCAAAGTTTATAAGCTAAAATATTTAATTTTTTTGACAATAATCTTTAGTTTTGGTAATTCTAATTATTGTTATTCGTCACATGGCAGTAATGCCAATAACTATTTAATAAACCTAAAAATATCGTACGATTTGGGGCCACCTCGTAACCAAACCACCTAAAATTTCCTTTTATGAAAAATGTTTGTTCTAAATTGGTCAATGATGATTGTTTTTAGGTTGTTTATTAACATTATTAATGCTTTAAACATAAAAACATTTGCTTCAAGTATGTCTTTTATTGACTATTACAATAACCATTTGTAACCAAACGGACCGCAAAAAACCTCCCTCATCCTATTAAATATTAATTTTAACTGGTTTATGCTAAAAATATAACGATTCTCTTTTGTGTTTCGTAAACTAGAATATATTTACTCCTAGAATCACATAAAAAAGTACCAAATAATCCAAATTATATTTTCAACTCGTCAAGTGAGTCATGGTACAACTTTAAATGGAAATGCCCTCCTGCTCACGTCTCATGAATCACCCTGTATATTTATTTTCTATTTTATCTTGGCTTAAATAAAGGTAAAACACAAACAAGCGAGGAAGGAATAACATGTAAAAGCAGAAGAAAAGAACGACGTCATAAAGGTGACGGTATGGCAACTGCAACCTCAGCAGTTCGCCGCCGCCACTGCAAAGGCGGACCTTTCGTATAGTATAGTAGCGGTGTGGTCGGAACTTAAAAGACGGTGACGTTACGGAATCGCAGTGACACGTCATAAGTGTACCGTTTTCACCGCATGCTCCACACACCGCTGCTTAAAAACCACATGGTGCGGAATCGCAATAACGCGTCGTAAACTTCACGATAAAAACGGTACACTTACGATGCGTCACTGCGATTCCGTAACGTCACCGTTTTTTAAGCAGCGGTGTGGTCGGAGCTTTACACCTGGGATTATGACGGACCCGTCACTCATTTTATCAAGGAAATTGACAGATACAACGGTGGTATCGGCGGGTCGAGTGGAGACCACGGACTAGCAAGCGCAGCGTAGGACGTCCACCCACAAGATGGACGAACGACCTTGTTAAGGCCGCCGGAAGACGCTGGATGCGGGTCGCTTCCAACCGATACGAATGCAGGTCCAAGTGGGAGGCCTATGTTCAGCAGTGGACGTCTTATGGCTGAGATGATGATGATGATGATGAACGGCGGTATGCAGTTGCAGTTGACATTCATGTCACTAAACCTAGGGAGAACTATACGTAAGTATTTATTGTTATTTCCTTTGTTAATAACGCAAACGTACAAATGAGAAATTCTCCAAGTGTTTTATTAGGAAAGATAACAGAACAGCCCATGGATTAGGATAATCTCAACATCTGGATGTGATACGAGACGATATGTTTAGTTGGCCGACCTTATCTGACAGCTTGGTCTTATGTGAGTAATGTTACGAGATGATGAGACAACTGTGAGACCTATCAGAGCTATGAACATTAGGTACTAGGGGCCACTTGCATCATCTCACTAACCCGGGGTTAAGCGGTTAAACCATTAACCATGTGTCAAATTGTACTGGTAACCATGGTAACTCCAGGTTTAACCGGTTAACCCCGGGTCAATGGAATGGAGCAAGTGGCGCTAGGTATACTTGCAATTCATTTTCCTTGGTTTCAGATTTCAGGTGGTAATTTTCAATTTGGAGAGGACTAACGCTAAATTGTAGTTTTCATATTGAATTTTTACCCGTTTTAATCAAGGACAAATGAAAATTTCAAACAGAAGTATATTTTCAAAGTAATTGAGATAAGGTGAAATTATTTTGAAAATTTTGAAAAAGCCCACACAACGGCCTTATCTTCCGTCGCAAGTTTCTTCTAAGTCTAGCTATAAAAAAAGTCTCAAAAAAATAACGATGAAATTTATGTGCGCGAAATATTTTTTTAAAGTATTCCCAATGGCATACCCTTGTCCCTGTCACACCTTCGACATCTCCTATTAGCCTTTTGTGATTTGGGATTTAGTATGAAAAAAAAATAATGAAAGCTTTATAAAGTGACCGAACTCTAAATGTCAATTTTAGATAGGGTTGATAACTTTATTTACTGTAAAATACCTTCTCCTAGTATAAACTATAAAATACTTAGCCCCCCCCCCCACATCTAGCGTCTTTCGAGCGTCGGCGTCTGGTCAGCGCTATGGAAAATGACTTCGCTGCGCAGTTGCGTCGACGTTGCGTCGAGCAGCGGCCATAGAGTTGTAGACGCCGACGCTCGAAAGACGCTAGATGTGGGGGTGCCCTTAGAGTGCTCACTCCGTACATAGATTTCCTTACTATAAAAAAATATGTAGTATATAAAAATCCTAACTTAAGGGAGGTTAAATAAATAAAATAAATTATATCAGAGTGCATGGTAAAACTTATGATTACTTAGTTTTAATCTTGTTAAATACTTTTTAAGCTTGAATCTTAAGTAAGTTTTCGCTAGCTCGCTTCAAACTTATAGGTATATATAAATTGATTTTTATCTAATTATGTGTGAAGTGAACACTATAAGCTTACTTATTTTATTTCTCTATGATTTAGTATAAAATATTTGATGTCGTTAAAAAATTAAGGTTGAGATGCTTTTCTGTAGTTGTTACTTAATGTAAAATGATATAGAACCTGATAAATTTCCCTTTTATACAATGTCATGGTCCAATTTTAAATGCGCAACTTGAGCAGTAGGCGATAGTAGTATTAAAACACAAGCCAATAATAATATCAAAACAACAAATTTAATTAAATACCAAAAATATTTTAGTATAAATAACGAACACAATATTTAATACCTATATGAGAATTTTGAAAAGGTAAGAATACATTTTAAACCATAAATAATCACCAAGGAACGCTTCTGCCTAACGAATAAGCCTGTACGTTAATAAACTGGGGGCCGGTGTTTGTAACAACCCACCCACCCTCGGGGAACAACCGGCTGCTGAACACTACCTCTCCTTCTCCACAGAACAGCTCTATAGAACTCGCATCCAGGAATATCCTCCAAGTATCCATACCGATTGGCGACCATTGCACTTGCCGAATATCATCTGAACCTCTATCTACTACTACTTTGCCGACTTCAGGCTCCCAACGTATCCAAGCCTTCTCACCGCCGTCTGAACCTTCGAGTTGTAATTCAATTTTCTGACTTAAATCACCTGCCACGATTAATTCAGCCGTTTTTCCAAAACGCAGTTCCTGTTGAGGTTGTAAAACCCCAATCATTTTTACCTCATCCCTAAGACCAGTCATGGCGTCTAAAGGTTGCATCGTGATCCGGTCGCCGACGAGTTTCAGTTCTCTAACCAACGTCATAGCACCAGCCCAGCCGTCTTCCGCTTCAGGATGAGGTTGCTCCCACATGTTAAACCAACCTACAAGGACTCTTTTGCCAAACGCTTCCGTGGTCTGTGCTGCGTAAAAATCGTGCCCGTAGTCGATTTCTTGAAAATCTACTTCAGGAATAAATTCGAAAGTATCATAGCTGAAACTCCCGATGATATATCCGGTCTGATGAAGATTCTTGAACCTGTCGCCCTGCGATTCCATGCCTTGTGGAGACATTAGTAGAACAAACTTTCCATCCAACTCAAAGAAGTCGGGACACTCGTACATATAGCTATCACCCTTGGATTCTGCTATAATATTCAAATACTCCCAGTTCTTCATATCCGTTGACCTGTACAGCAAAACATGTCCTCGGTTATCGTCAGTCTTGCTACCGATGACTACATAGTAATGATCTCCGTGCTTCCAGGCCTTTGGATCCCTGAAGTCAGGAACTCCGTTAGGAGCAGAGGATATAACTGGATTTCCTTCGTACTTGTGAAATGTTATACCATCGTCACTGTAGGCTATGTACTGTGTTTCGTTGGCCCATGGTTCAGCATCCAAATTGATATGTCCAGTATACATTAGGATCATGGTATCTCCGTCTACCACAGCACTACCGGAGAAGCATTGTTCTTTTTCTGGTACTAAAGCTGTCGGCAAATATTTCCAATGCACTAGATCGCGACTGGCGACATGTCCCCAGTGCATGGGGCCCCACACTGAATCATATGGATAGTATTGATAAAAAAGATGGAATTCCGACTTGTAATACGTGAATCCGTTCGGGTCGTTAATCCATCCAACCGGTGCAGCGACGTGGTAATGCAGTCTGTACCTTTGGTTGATATCTCCTTTCTTGCTGTCTATGTAGGCCTCTACATTTTGAATATCTTGTTCTGTTCGCCGTGCAACTTTACAGTACACCAAAGTCAAAAAAGCAAGTAGTACAAATATTTTAACGGCCACCATGGTGTCGACTATCTCTTAAATGCCGTCACTATGTCTTATATAGGAGGTAAGATAGTTATCTCGAAAATAATCTGAAGTGTTTTGTTTGGTTCCACTTGAGAAGTGATTAGGATCGTTTCTTAAGGTGCAGTGGTTTTAACCAGCATAGTTTTAATAAATCGTAGTACTCTTTTAAATCACAATACCTACAAAAAAATATTAATATTAACCTTGATTCTTTTCTTGAGTACCTAAATACATCGATTCAAAACCTGATGTAGCAACTTTTGCTTGATAGAAAAAAAAAATGAGCATCTACAATCCAATTCATGTGACAATCTAGCTTAGATTGCCCTCAAAACGTTACTAGCATCAGCGTAACAGAAACCTAAATTAAAACGCACCATTAAAAATTTATAACGTTTGCACAAATTGATATGAATTAGTCATATGCCTTATGGGAATATAGTTCAGAGCCGGAAACCGCTACCAACTTTTAGTATGTAGTTGGGCATGGCATTGGGTCTCCAAAACTGCCGGGAGACGGCGGCGCCGGCCATCTACTTCAGCGGAATGACGTCATCAAAATGACTCCCGCTTCGTTGCGAATATTGCATACTGCACCCAAACTATGCATAGCACATACACGTGTGGGGTATTAAATGAAAGCCAATTAAATAAACTATATTTTATTTATACAAAGTGTATCAAAATATGCAACAGTTTAAGAGAAATTTACAAAATAATAAAAATTACGTAAAAAAATATTCGATTATTTGGGTTTTACAACCAAACCAAAAGTCGGACGATAAAGCAATGTACTACAACATTAAAGATGTCGTCTCAAGCCATACACTGATATCAATAAAATATGGAAATTATGCATCAAAATGTAGATATTTGCCCATACAAATGCATAAAAGTTAAAAAAATCCAAATTGGTTGGTTGGTGTTGTTACCTACACCGTTAAACTCCAATGTTTTTTCTGTATCTTTTGTTTTGTAGTGTGCAATAAAGTATTTTATTATTATTTGTTTGTCCTTTCCATATCTCGGGACCATGGGATCCCGGACCTTTGGGAGGCGTGCGTGGGGCCGAAGCCAACAGCGCAGAGGCCCTTTAAGACAGTTTACTCTAAAAGCAAGGGATACACATGGCGGATACCATCCCCGAGCGCACAATATGATACATCCGGAGATGGTCCCCGCCAGGTGCAAAGACTATTGCAGTGCAGCACTTTTGTGCTGCGATGGGAACTAAGGTCATGGGCTATTGATATGCAAGATGGATGGACTGGATAATGGGTTATGGGAGGAGACTAGCGGACACCTGCCGTGACAATCAGTCTCAAAATTGTGTAAGACAGGTGGTGACTCGCCTACTCATTTAGTGGGCCCTACAACGGCCGCACGCACAGTGCGACAATAGGGCAACACTTCGGAGCGGCTGTAAGGTTGTCGAGAGGTGAGTCTGCGGTAGCCAGATCCCGGTGATCCGTTCAGCAGGCCGCCGGCGTTATGACATTTTACACTTCCAACCTGGAGCATAGGTCCCGCTCTTGCGACTCCACTCTGGCCGGCCAATCAAGGCAAGCACAGAGGCGAGGGCCAGATGACAGGGCCCTCTGGAATAGGGGTCCGCGGTGTCGCCACTCACCGTCAGCTCGCCACAAGCTGCCCCCGCGGGGTTATTATTATTATTATTGGTCATTTTCAGGATAATCCGCATAAGCTTCTAGTATGTTATTAGCAATATGACCTGGATTGTAAAACTGCCGGGAGACCATCTTTATTGTCCCCCAGTCACGAATTATGACGTCATACAAATAATCACTGCCGAATTTCGTAAAATGTAAATTATAGCTATACTATGAGTCACACATACATGTGTGTTACATGTAATGAAAGGTTATTAAATTTAGTATGATTCACCTAAACATTATTTGTAAAATAAATGTACGGTTTAAGAGCTAGAAACAAAGAAATACCACTTTTTATGGAAAAAGTAGATATATATCAATTTAATAGCTAAACTAAAATCGTCAATAAAACGTTGCATATAACATTTAAAAAACCAGTTATTCACCTATACATCACAGTTTAAATTTTACATTTTCGATAAAAACTGTGGAAGTTGTGGAAAAAAAACTAAAGCGCGCCAACAATTCTACCTTAATGCGCTCATATTATGCAAAGAATAGTTCTAATTATCGAGTATTAAATGAATGAACATTACATAAAATACATGAAAACGACATTTTCGAATGGAACCATAATTCAAAAAATTATAATTTACTTGATAAGTAAGCAAAATACTGTTTCTTTAAGTACATAATCTCCTCCTTTCAAGGTTAAAATGTGGTTTTTGTGACCTGGGCTACAAAGACAAATAAATTGACACCTCATTTATCAAAATCAGATCAGTTGTTTCATGTAAAAAATACATAATTACATACGTAGACAGCAGTTCCTGCTGTAGTCGCGGTAAATATTAATATGAAATAGACTCTTATTGTCATGGCCTAACGCTACATTATTAGAGAAATGTAAAGTTACATGCCAGTAAGTAGGTACATGCCTAATATAAAATGCCTTATCGAGGTAAATGCCATATCAGTTCACTTAATGCGATACATAATTATATATTTAAGCCTCGATTAGCCTTATACATACATACATCACTGGCTCAGTGACCCAAAGCAAAGAGGATCTTGGCCTCTGACACAAAAGAGCGTCACTCTGCCCTATTCTGCGCCACTTCGCGCCAGTTGGGTATTCTTATAAAAGTGGAATCTTGAGTGGTGCAAGGGTTTCAAGGCTGAGCTGAGAAGGCTGGCAGAATTTTCCCTCTGATCCTCCGAAATACAGGTCACCCCTCTGGTCATTCGAAGCCTCCATAAGGCATCTTGCTAACTCATCGAGGCGACGCCCGCTAGGCCTGCTAACATCTACGGCCTGAGGGTTTCAACGTTAGATGCCAAGCCACGCCAGGCCATAATAGTAAAGGACTAATTATTGAATTTTAATTTTTTGTCCGACTACGGCAGAATTTGCTATCTATGCGTGCATGTGTAGGTACCGTTTGCATGAAACTACTGAACTGATTTTGATAAATTAGGTGTCAATTTATTCGTCTTTTTAGCCCAGGTCACAAAAGCTACATTTTAACCGACTTTGAAAGGAGGAGATTATGTACTTAAAGAAACAGTATTTTGCTTACTTATCAAGTAAATTATTATTTTTTTAATTATGGTTCCATTCGAAAATTTCGTTTTCATGTATTTTATGTAATGTTCATTCATTTAATACTCGATAATTAGAACTATTCTTTGCATAATATGAGCGCATTAAGGTAGAATTGTTGGCGCGCTTTAGTTTTTTTTCCACAACTTCCAGAGTTTTTATCGAAAATGTAAAATTTAAACTGTGATGTATAGTTGAATAACTGGTTTTTTAAATGTTATATGCAACGTTTTATTGACGATTTTAGTTTAGCTATTAAATTGATATACATCTACTTTTTCCATAAAAAGTGGTATTTCTTTGTTTCTAGCTCTTAAACCGTACATTTATTTTACAAATAATGTTTAGGTGAATCATACTAAATTTAATAACCTTTCATTACATGTAACACACATGTATGTGTGACTCATAGTATAGCTATAATTTACATTTTACGAAATTCGGCAGTGATTATTTGTATGACGTCATCATTCGTGACTGGGGGACAATAAAGATGGTCTCCCGGCAGTTTTACAATCCAGGTCATATTGCTAATAACATACTAGAAGCTTATGCGGATTATCCTGAAAATTACCAATTTGGATTTTTTTAACTTTTATGCATTTGTATGGGCAAATATCTACATTTTGATGCATAATTTCCACATATTTGGTCCAATTTTGATTTTATTGATATCAGTGTATGGCTTGAGACGTCATCTTTAATGTTGTAGTACATTGCTTTATCGTCCGACTTTTAGTTTGGTTGTAAAACCCAAATAAACGAATATTTTTTTACGTAATTTTTATTATTTTGTAAATTTCTCTTAAACTGTTGCATATTTTGATACACTTTGTATAAATAAAATATAGTTTATTTAATTGGCTTTCATTTAATACCCCACACGCGTATGTGCTATGCATAGTTTGGGTGCAGTATGCAATATTCGCTACGAAGCGGGAGTCATTTTGATGACGTCATTCCGCTGAAGTAGATGGCCGGCGCCGCCGTCTCCCGGCAGTTTTGGAGACCCAATGCCATGCCCAACTACATACTAAAAGTTGGTAGCGGTTTCCGGCTCTGAACTATATTCCCATAAGGCATATGACTAATTCATATCAATTTGTGCAAACGTTATAAATTTTTAATGGTGCGTTTTAATTTAGGTTTCTGTTACGCTGATGCTAGTAACGTTTTGAGGGCAATCTAAGCTAGATTGTCACATGAATTGGATTGTAGATGCTCATTTTTTTTTTCTATCAAGCAAAAGTTGCTACATCAGGTTTTGAATCGATGTATTTAGGTACTCAAGAAAAGAATCAAGGTTAATATTAATATTTTTTTGTAGGTATTGTGATTTAAAAGAGTACTACGATTTATTAAAACTATGCTGGTTAAAACCACTGCACCTTAAGAAACGATCCTAATCACTTCTCAAGTGGAACCAAACAAAACACTTCAGATTATTTTCGAGATAACTATCTTACCTCCTATATAAGACATAGTGACGGCATTTAAGAGATAGTCGACACCATGGTGGCCGTTAAAATATTTGTACTACTTGCTTTTTTGACTTTGGTGTACTGTAAAGTTGCACGGCGAACAGAACAAGATATTCAAAATGTAGAGGCCTGCTCTGAACTATCTCTGTGATCGTTTCCCATAAGGCATGGCACTAAATAGGTTCATATCATTTATGCTTCTAAAAATACGTACTTTTATTCTCGATCGAACATATCGATTACTTTTATTTTAAAAACGAAATGCCTCAAGGGCCTATTTTAGATTTAAGCTAGTTATTAATTTATTTTTCTCAAAAATGGACGGCAAAGTCGACTTTGCCGTCTAAAAAATAGGTCGCGAAGCGCGTAGTTTATGGTCAGTCAAAAATTAAAAAGTTAAAAACATTGCAGTCTCGATTTTGGGACTGCAATGTTGCATACAAATTCCATTATTTGTCGAGTTCCAAACTTTTTAAAAGTTGAAATGACCATATCAAATGAAGGCACAGGCCCATTAAACAGCCAAACATATGATTAGTACCGCGACTATTTGGATGTCTCAAATAGGTTGGCGTATTTTTGGCAGAAAAACACACTTCTGTTTTTGTATAAAAAAAATAAAAAGGCGGCAAAGGCTTTTTTCTGTCAAAATATATATGTAAGAATGTTGCTTTTGTAAAATATTTCTATGATATTTATATATCTTGCACCATTTTTGAGAAATGCACTATATATGACTCGGCTGGAAGGCTACTTGCTGGCTTCGGATTCAATTAAACGGACTCCCAAGGTCGTCCGTTTAACCCTACAATGCATACAGTTCCATATATGGCACAACCGAAATATGTGCGAATTGCGTCAAGATTCAGGTAGGCAGCGACATCTGTTATACCTTGAAGGTTACTTTACACTCAAGGCTACTATAATAGTTCGGCGTGTTGCCGCTAGGTAGCAGTAAATATCCATGGTAACGGACAATCGATCAAATTTCGGGAGTTTGTGCAAAAATCAGTTTTGACAAGTTTCGAAGTGCGACAAAAAAATCATTTTAAAGTTAAAGAATAAGTAAAAATATATATTGTGACTGTTAATCTGTATATTACTCAATGGTAAGTTTAGTTTTATAGTTTTGAAACGTTTAGATAGCGTCAAGCAATATTTTTCAAACGTTCCCGATATGGCACACCATGCATTGAGGTTCATATTGCTTACACAAAACAAGTAAGGAACGCTTGCACCTGTCAGAGTCTTTATTACGTTGGCATAAGTTTTAGTTTGGCGTAATCTGTAGGAACGGTTATTTATGGTTTTACGGCACACTCACGTTAAAATATGTATACATTTGAGAACTTCTGTCCTAGACCTAGATCGTTTTTATCCTACACCAAGTATCGTATTCTCACATAAACACATAGTATTTTATTTACTAAACACATAAAATTGTAAAAAAAAATAAGTACAGTAGAATCCGGTTAGTACGACTTCGCTTATAACAACCAACCGCTTATAGCGACGTAAGTATAGACACTTGTTTGGTTTTAGTACAAACTACTATGAAAGAACAACCGTTTATTACGACTCCGCTTATAACAACCGACCGCTTTTAACGACGGAAATTGACACAAAATCCGTCCGTCAAGTCCGGTTACAGCGACGAGCGACGTAGTTTTTACAAATAAATGGTTGGTAAGAAGCTTACTCCGTCCCGCTCACCCAACTCCCCTTTTGCCTATACGGAGCAAGATGAAATAGTCACGTGATTTTTCGTAAACTTGCTCTTCTTGCTTTCGTAAACTAAATAAAACCCAATTTCCATTATTCATTTGAGCTTAAACTTCACATAAGTACATAATTATGTAAGTTGGGTATCAATGCAATATTTGGTAGGTACCTTCGAGCTGATCTGATGATGGACACAGGAGGTGGCCATAGAAACTGTGTGATAAAACAACGTCATCTTGATTAGATCTCCAAGCGTTGCGTCTTTTTATTTTACGGGATTCGAGTAATTTGCGGATGACGAGTGAGTACGCGTATATTGAAAAGTGGCTTCTTCTAAACACACAAGTCTCTCCATTTTGACAAGGTGTCGTAATACTAACGTAAAAAAATATTTCAAAAGAAATGTTTTCTTTTTTCTTTAATTGTCGCATATGTATTAATAAATACAAAATGATGTAATTATTTTGATTGAAAAAATATATTAAAATTGGCGGTTTGTTTTATACGACGTCCGGTTAGTACGACGTAATATCAGCGGTCCCTTGGGTGTCGTTATAACCGGACTCTACTGTATAGGATTTGTAAATACCGAATGATTTATATTTTATCCGAATATGTTTAAATATTACTTTGACCCTAGAGCTTTCATTTATCACTATTCTAAAATGAATGCTGCCTATTTTATTTATAACCGAAGATAGACGAATATTACCAAAATGAACGAGTTTAATCTTGGGACTTACACCGTTTTATAAACATGGCAGCAAGTTTCACTAGCTGCATAGTTGTATTATGTGTTCTTGGCAGATCTTTCTACTTTCAACCTTTTATTTTGTGGAAATCGTGTACGCCAAATACAGTGTGTTAAAGGGAAAATCGATTCTGAAAACGTAGCTTCAGACAATAGAAATCAAAGGGAGTGATGAAGGATAAGTGAGTTAAATCTATTTTATATAAACTAGACAGGTAACATGAATTTAGAAAGAATTACCCTCAGACCGCTTATAACTCCACATACTCTAAATTCTAAATACATACTTATAAATCATCTTAAGTCTTAAGTAATAACTGTGAGGGGGCAGGTAGAGGAGCCTCACAGGGATGATGGGAATGAAAAGGCAGGATCCAGAGCGATGAGGGGTATTTATTATTTAAATAAAAAGGCACCTGTAACAATACAGGTTACGTGTTAACAGATAGGTATGTATAAAAACACTTTCGTAATTCAGAAGGTTAGAAATCAAATAACTTACAATATGTGCCTTGGTGATGATGTAGATATATATCTGGAAGGTGTGCAGGGCCACAAAACGAGCACTATACTGAACTGCACGCACTTATGAATTATTACGTTTACTAATAAAAATCACACTTAAACGGTCGTGTTTAGAAACTTGGGAAGTACAGTCTGTTAGATAAAATGATGTTTATCGATCAAAGTATGTGATCGAACTGAAAATAAAAATCATTGAATGGAATTTGGAATAGGATTTGAATTTCAAAAAGGAATTTAGAATTTGTATGGTGCCAGAAATAGTATGAAGGTCGATAGTGTAACGCTTCGTTACACGCACCGTTACACTACCGGGGTCGCCCTGGAAGGGAAAATCCTGGGGCTTATGGCCAAAGGATTTTTCCGTAATGTAAATATAATGTAATGAATATGGGTATGAGTGATAAATTTAGAAGGTGGGGATGTTATATACAATGTTTATCATACAAGAGAGGCGATTTAAACATGCATACCAAAGGTCATTCATACATCATCTTATAAAATTTTGGTTAATTGTTTAACCAAAATAAGTTTCAATAGAGTACTCCTTTAAGTAGAGGACGTACTCATTAAATCGCTCTCCATTAGTATTAAGGCTTATTAATCAGTAACCACCCGCTGAATATTAATGAATCTAAATATAATATCTACAATAATGTGTACCTACAAAGAGTACGATTGTTGAAATTTATTCAACAAAATAATGCCGTATGGAATGTAGGATTACTACAAAATATCATAAGATAATTCCTTAATGGAATTAATAAATGTACTGTACGGTACGTATGTACCTAAGTACGTAAATATGAACGTTATGTCAAGGGAAGAAATATATAAATAAGTATTGTTCTAACTCTGGTAGAGTTAGCTTTGAATAACGTTATATGAACGTAATATAACGTTATATAAATTAAATAGTATAAATGAACGTATAAATTCGTACTAAGTAGGTATGTACGAAATGTAATGAGTCCGAAATGTATAATGGGGATGGGATATAATTATAAATGTATAACATTATATACAATATTTTACAAGTTAGGAGCTTAGGAGAAAAGTAGCTAAGTTTGAGCCAAATAAGAATCTAATTAAGGAAAAACAGTATATTATTTATTTTAGAATTTTGGGGAGAGGTTTAAGGTCTCTAATATGCCATCGTCCGAGCATTTTGCCGGACATGTCTTGTAGGACATATACTAAGGGTGATATTTTTTTTAGGATAGAACATTTAATAAACTTGGGTGCAAGTTTAGCAGAATAGTGTTTAGGAGAATTACTAATTGCGTAATTTCGTTTCCAGACGATGTCATTTTCGTTGAATTCGAAATGTTGGTGATGTTTATTATACGATGAAGAATTGGTTTGGTGCGCTCTCCAAAGACGGGCTTGTACTTCGGAGAAGACAGGCTGGAGAAGACCAAGATTATCAGCGTATTCGTCTCTGGGCGCGAATATAATATCATCTGTGAGATCAGATTTATCGTATGCTGATCCACATGTGACTAATTCGCGACCAAATACAAGGAAAGAAGGAGTATAATTTGTTGTTTCATTTACGGAAGTATTAATAGCAAATTGTATCTTATGTAGGTTGATATCCCAATTCCTGTGGTCATCCTGTATGAATGAGGATATTGCTGTGGTAACAACTTTATTATATCTCTCCACGGGATTTGGTTGGGCGCATTTAATTGCGCAATAGTGTATTTTTGGGATCTGATAGGAGTGGAATAAATCCGTTGTCTCTTGACTAACGAATTGAGGACCATGGTCAAGAATTATGGTCTGTGGGATTCCGTACACTAGGAAAACTAGGTTTTCTAGAATATGAACGATTACTGATGACGTAGCACGTTTAATCGCAAAGAGGAGGCAGTATTTTGAAAAACAGCAAGTAACGACAAAGATGAATCTGTTGTGTTTTAGTGTAGTAGGCAAGGGGCCGATCAAATCTATTGAAATGCATTGAAAGGGTCGAGAGCATTGCTTAGGTTTACCCATTAGGCCAAGTTTTAGTTGGGTTTGGTGTTTGCAAGCTAAGCAAGTCTCGCATTTGGCAATAAAATTTGAAATATCTTTGTACATTCCTGGCCAAAAATATTTCAATTTAACTTTATTGTATGTTTTAAATGTTCCGAAATGAGCGCAAGTTGGGGTGGAATGATTTTCTGTGATAATGGGTATTCTGTACTCTAGTGGGATAACTTCTTTCCAATTATACTCAGATTGGAGTAACGAAGGGGTTTTTGAGTATCGGTATAATTTATTATTATGTATTATGTAATCTGGAGTGGTGTTGGGGTTAGAACTGCATTTAGCGTAGATATTATTATACCAGTCGTCATTGGTATTAGAACTATTGTAGTTAATAACGTCTACTGAAGGTAAGCGTGATAAAGCGTCAGGGATTAGATGATCTTTACCACGTTTATGTTTAATTTCGAAGTTAAATGTAGATAGACGAATACTCCAGCGGGCTAGACGTCCGGTTGGATTATCTAGATGGAGAAACCATTGTAATGCGGAATGGTCTGTGTAGATTGTGAACTTTAAGCCGTTGTCAAGATAGCAACGCCAATGTTCTAGGGCTAGTAAGACACTTAAGAGTTCTCTTTCTGTAATTGAGTAATTTCTTTGGGGACCAGTTAGGGATTTGCTCATATAAGCAATGGGTTTCTCAACGCCATCAAATTCTTGGGTCAGCATGGCACCGATGCCGAAGCTGGATGCATCACAGTGGACTGCGAAGGGTTTTGAGAAGTCTGGGCAAGCAAGAACAGGGGTAGAGACTAGAGCTTCTTTAATGGATTTAAAGGCATTGTCTTCTAGTGATGTCCATTTAAATGGTGGTGCTTTTTTGGAAGTGGAAGTAAGTTTAGTTAGTGGTGCAACCTTTGTGCTGAAATTGGGGATAAAGCGTCTATACCAACTTGCTGTACCTAGGAACTTTTTAACTTCTCGAGGAGTTGTGGGAGGTGGGATGTTAAGTATTGCCTTAACCTTGTCAGGATCTGTTTGAAAGCCGTGTTCATTAACTATGTAACCAAGATATTTAAGTTCTTTTTTGAAAAATGAACACTTGGGGAAGTTTATAGTAATGTTGGCTTGTACTAGCCTTTGGTAAACTTTATTAAGTAAAGTGATGTGTTCATCGAAAGTATTACTTATGATGATAATATCATCTAAGTAGGTAAATACTGAGTTATCAAGGTTTTCAGAAGGGAATAACGCATCCATAAAGCGTTGTTGGGTAGCAGGGGCATTAGTCAATCCAAAAGGCATTACGCGAAACATGTACATGCCTTTTGAGGGTACATGGAAACTAGTTTTAGGTCTATCAGAATAGGGCGTAGGGGTATTTCCCAAAATGCTTTTGCTATGTGTTTGACGACCGGTCTGGCTTAGTGGGTAGTGACCCCGCCTGCGAAGCCGATGGTCCTGGGTTCGAATCCCAGTAAGGGCATTTATTTGTATGATGATATAGATATTTGTTCCTGAGTCATGGGTGTTTTCTATGTATTTAAGTATTTGTATATTATATACATATATCGTTGTCTGAGTACCCACAACACAAGCCTTCTTGAGCTTATGTGGGACTTAGTCAATCTGTGTAAGAATGTCCTATAATATTTATTTATTTATTTATTTATTTATTTATTTATTTTATGTCTATCGATGATAGATATTTAGCATTTTTTAGATTATCTAAAATGTCAGAAATGAGTGGGAGTTTGTAGGCATCTTTGCGCGTAATCGAATTTAGTTTACGGCTGTCGATGCAAAAACGCCACGTTCCATCTTTTTTAGGAGTTATTATGACAGGGTTTAGCCATGGGCTTTCACAGGGTTCGATAACATTAAGCTTTAGCATTTCATCAACTTCTTTGCATAAAGCTTTTTGTTTCTCTGGAGAAAGCCTATAGCATCGCTGTTTGATTGGTGGATGGTCACCGGTATCTATGTGATGTTCAATGAGGTGGGTTCGTCCTAAGGGTTTGGTTTCTGTTGAAATATTTTTAAATTTTTCAATAATAGTATCTGAAATTAACTGTTGAGTTTCAGAAAGGTTGTCATAATTAGTGATGTGTTGGTCGCAGGTGGAAATAACTAGGGTATCTATATGTTTATCAGAATATGACGTTATGTCAGGTAATATGTGGGGAGCTATATTGAATTTTCTCCAAAAATTTGTGCCTAGAATCAAGGGTTGCTTTACAGTAGGGATAACATGAGCGGTAATAATAGCCACAATATTTTTGTACGAAATTGGTAGTTGAATTGTACCAATAGAGTATATAGGGTAGCCGTCGGCTACAGAGCCTACGACTTTATGGTCGTAATTTATGGTAAAATTGTGGGATAAGAGAATTTTATGGGAATTATTTCCGAAAATAGTTAAAGCACTGCCACTGTCTAAGAGGCCACATAAAGTTAAATTATTTGTCTGGATGTTGACATAAGGTCGTTCATCGTATGGATCTTGAGTGAAAAGTGCTGATGTAGTATTGTATGATGACATAAATAATTTAATGGTATCTAACCATTGGTTCCATTCTGTAGCAGTAGTTTTATTTAAGTTACTTTTCTCCTTTATGCGTTTTTTGGAAATTTATGGCAAACTGTACATTTTGCAAAAGTGACATTTTGTTTGCCACAGCGGAAGCATACTATATTTTTACTTGTACAAATATCTAAAGAATGATCGTTTGTTCTGCAACGCGGACAGGAGTAACGTAACGTAGAAGGTGGTGCTGTTACAGTATGGACCGGTTTATTAAATGGGAATGGTGGTATGTACGGTTGGGAAGGGGGGGTATGGTTAGAATCTTGTTGAATGTTGGTATAGTTGCTAGAGCTATAAGTAGAGGTAGTATTACAGCTTTCGTACCATTTGCACGATTGGAATAATGTGTCTATAGACGTAACATCTGTAGGAACTAATCTGGAACTGTAATAAGGGCTCATGTTTCTACGGAGGATATCTATTTTTTGTTTTTCAGAAAGGGGTTCATGTAATTTGGAAAAGAGGGCTTCCATGGCTGAAAAATACATTATTATTCGTTCATGTTGTTTTTATTTACGGGAATGTATATTTTGTAGTAAGTTGTGGTCATGGTCATGCAATTCGAAATCTTTTAAGAAGTGGGTTTTAAATGATTTCCAATCTGTAAGGGTTGTTTTCTTTGACCTATAGCAATCTAAAGGAGTGCCTGATAAAAAATCGTATATATATTTGTGTAAGCGTTTGTCGTCAATGTTACGCGCAATTGCAAACTCTTCGATGTTTCGAATAAAATCATAAGGGCAACTATCGCCTTTATAGTTGAATTTTTTAAAATCGCTTGGTTTTGCTTCAGAGAGGTTGGTTAATTTTCGAGCAAGTAGGTCTAAATTTGTGGAATCATCTATCAAAGAGGTTGCTGACGCGTAAGTTGACGTTGTTGTTGACGGTTGTGACATGTTAAATTTTGTTTGACATTTTGACAAAAATTCGCATATTTTCGAATAGTTGTCAATAATTTCTGGAGATAATTCAGTGGTAATATGGAGACGTTCTATTCTGTTATATAAATGAAATAAGAAAACCGCTATTCTATCGTGCTTCGCTTGGTTGGTGGTCGCAAGCTGTAGCTGAGAAGAAACTATTGTGAGGCATCTGCTAATTTCGGTGATATCCTGTTCAAGATCATATGGGCTGGAGAGATTCGAACACGGGTCCGCGAATAAATTTGGAGTGAGGAGCTGTCTTAAATCATCAGCCTGCGCGGTGGCTGGGAACTGAATGTTCCTGAGTTTGAGCTCATAGATGAGTTCAGGTTTATTTAATAGTGCTGGATTCATTGTTTATTAAAGTGGATACCTATCACGAAGAGAATAATTGATGTTATCAATATAAATAAAATATGTAGTTATTAAATTTTATTTTTTATTGAATCGAAAGGAGAAGTTTATTGTGATATTAGGCTTAGTTGTGTATATTTATTTAATCGGGTGAAGGATAAGCTATCGGATTATCTCCAACAGTACTGCCGTAAGTCAGGATTGGTTCGCACTTCAGTGACTCCAAGGAGTTTTAAAAACACTTAGGATTGAAACCAATTTGTGAGATTTCAGTGGAAATCTTGGATTGTGTAATTGTATGTGATAGATGTTTTGTGTAATCACTATGTTAAGAGTTTTGTTACGTGGCGCGACAAAAAGCGTAGGACGTTGGCATAATAGGGATTAGAAAATAGATATAGATAAATTGGTATAAGATGATGAATGATGATAGATGTATATGTAATTGGTTATTTAAGGGGGGAATTTTGGTTAAACGGTTGAGGATTAGATAAAAGGTTGGTTGTAAAATAGAAAATTAAATAAAATGATGTTAGGCCGAGAGATATTGCGAAAATTTGAGTTGGGTCGACTATAACCTTTTAGAATTTTGAAAAGATTTTAAAGCTAGCAATTACAAACAATATAAAAAAAAAATTGTTAGAAAAAGGAAAAATGTAGGACTGGAACAGCTGGTTGCGGTTGTTGGGTAGGAGCAGGTGCTGGCACGTAGGTACTGGAACGGGTTGCTCAGCGTCGTAGGGCGGGTGGGTGTCTTGTCAGGTCCGGGTTTGAGCACGTTGATGGCGCCAGGGTTGATGAGCCTCACAGGGATGATGGGAATGAAAAGGCAGGATCCAGAGCGATGAGGGGTATTTATTATTTAAATAAAAAGGCACCTGTAACAATACAGGTTACGTGTTAACAGATAGGTATGTATAAAAACACTTTCGTAATTCAGAAGGTTAGAAATCAAATAACTTACAATATGTGCCTTGGTGATGATGTAGATATATATCTGGAAGGTGTGCAGGGCCACAAAACGAGCACTATACTGAACTGCACGCACTTATGAATTATTACGTTTACTAATAAAAATCACACTTAAACGGTCGTGTTTAGAAACTTGGGAAGTACAGTCTGTTAGATAAAATGATGTTTATCGATCAAAGTATGTGATCGAACTGAAAATAAAAATCATTGAATGGAATTTGGAATAGGATTTGAATTTCAAAAAGGAATTTAGAATTTGTATGGTGCCAGAAATAGTATGAAGGTCGATAGTGTAACGCTTCGTTACACGCACCGTTACAATAACCTTTAAAGATCTTAAATTTAGCCCATCATTCAATGCGTGAGGTAGAGGTATACCTCTCGCGTTGAATGATTGGCTATTTAAGGTGGTTCGCCTAGGTTACTCAAAACTTAACTCTCGCTAGATGGCACCACTTTTGCAAAATTTCAGGTTTTATTTTTTTGTGAAATGGTCATGGTATTTGTATACTTAAAAGTATGTTTCGCGCACTCTTTAAATAAATATTGAACAATTAAAGTAAACATTGAATACTTCATTGTGCAAAAACCACCTTTTTAATTCGACGGAGTGTTGCTGTCACGCTTTTTCCTAGTATTACTCACACATGCAAACAGTGTTTCCGTGATCCTTGTAGTAGACAATTTCACACAACGTAAGTAGGTATGTTGCATTGCAATAGCGTAACGGTATGTTCGTGGAAATAACTACGTGCAAGAGGATTGGGGTTCAAGACTGGTGCGAGTAGGTAATTTCTTTTTGTTTCTCCTTTGTGTTATCTTACCTTTAAACGAGCAATTATTATATATATGTTACTGTAAAAGCCCGAAGTACGGCAAAACCTAGGATTTACCGGTAAAACCTAGGTTTTACCGATGCCGATCGGTAAAAGCCCGAAATGTTAAATCTTACTAGTTTACTTCGGGCTTTTACCAACACCGATATGGTAAATCCTAGGTCTTACCACGGCAACCGGTAAAGTTTGAATCATGCACTGATTCTTGAGATTATTAGATGAAAAGTAGGTAGGTTTGGATCTCCCGGTTCTGCTGAAGGTGAAAGAGAACTCTACTAGCCTGCATCGTGGCTAGGCACCCAGGTTTAGGTATAGTTAACTTTAAAACCGAATCTGCAGCTGGCCACTTTATTGAGTAATAGAAACGCGTTCCGTATGTGTTTCGCTTTCCAGATGACCAGGGTGCCTAGCCAAGGTGCCAATGGTTTACGCTCCGTAGCGACTGAAGCGCAGCCGTGTCTGTCGCATTAATATGGCAGAGTGATAGAGAGAGGTATTACCCTAACGTTCGCTACGGAGCGAACGACTGGCATCATGGCTAGGCACCCAGATTTAGGTATAGTTAAGATTACCGCCGAATCTGCAGCTGGCCACTGTATTGAGTAATAGAAAAGCGTTCCGTATGTGTTTCGCTTTCCAGATGACCAGGGTGCCTAGCCAAGATGCCAATGGTGTACGCTCCGTAGCGAACGAAGCGCAACCGTGTCTGTCGCATTAATATGACAGAGTGATAGAGAGAGGTATTACCCTAACGTTCGCTACGGAGCGAACGACTGGCATCTTGGCTAGGCACCCAGATTTAGGTATAGTTAAGTTTGCCCGAATTTGCAACTGGCCACTGTTTGAGTAATAGAAATGCGTTCCGTATGTGTTTCGCTTTCCAGATGACCAGGGTGCCTAGCCAAGGTGCCAATGGTTTACGCTCCGTAGCGACTGAAGCGCAGCCGTGTCTGTCGCATTAATATGGCAGAGTGATAGAGAGAGGTATTACCCTAACGTTCGCTACGGAGCGAACGACTGGCATCATGGCTAGGCACCCAGATTTAGGTATAGTTAAGATTACCGCCGAATCTGCAGCTGGCCACTGTATTGAGTAATAGAAAAGCGTTCCGTATGTGTTTCGCTTTCCAGATGACCAGGGTGCCTAGCCAAGATGCCAATGGTGTACGCTCCGTAGCGAACGAAGCGCAACCGTGTCTGTCGCATTAATATGACAGAGTGATAGAGAGAGGTATTACCCTAACGTTCGCTACGGAGCGAACGACTGGCATCTTGGCTAGGCACCCAGATTTAGGTATAGTTAAGTTTGCCCGAATTTGCAACTGGCCACTGTATTGAGTAATAGAAACGCGTTCCGTATGTGTTTCGCTTTCCAGATGACCAGGGTGCCTAGCCAAGGTGCCAATGGTTTACGCTCCGTAGCGACCGAAGCGCAGCCGTGTCTGACGCATTAATATGGCAGAGTGATAGAGACAGGTATTACCCTAACGTTCGCTACGGAGCGAACGACTGGCATCTTGGCTAGGCACACAGATTTAAACGCTTTTTAAAAATCAAAAAACTATTACTTATGAAAGCAGAAGAATATAAATGATCGTATTTGATTTATAATTGTTACATATTTGCCGTAACTTATTTTTAAAATGTGTTTTTCAATTAAAAGACACGTCAAGATTGTTTACCTTATTTCTAATGCTAAAAAAAACAAACTATAGTAATAATTGTGTTTTTCATTCATAGACAAAATCCATTATTTTATCCACAGGAAATTTTATATATCTCTTTTTTATTGCAGTCAGGATGTCCTGATTGTAAAAATAAGAGAGATTAGGTAGAGTATAATTTCTAATTTTCTTTGTCAAAAATAAACGAATACGTGTAGCCCATACCATACTTAATCAATCGATTTATGATAATAAGAAAAATTAAATAAAAATAAAAAAACAATACGAAATTTAGATGTAACAAAAATACAAAAAGTTATGTTCCAGCATACAATTGACTGGGGATCGAACCGGGAATCTTCCGTTTGTAAGCAAAAAAGCGACTGTTTGCATAACACGCCATGATAGTTCTTAGCTAAGCTGACGAACTTCGGGTACTTATTCTCGCTTAGGTCAATTAAGTACCTGTCAAACGTCAGTGTCAACAAAATTGCACTAAACATGACGGCACTCCAAATTCGCGCCGTGGTCAGCCCGGCAACGTCGGAAATGGTATGGCAACGTCGCAAATGTATCTGTACACGACATTTGTGACACACACATACGTAAAATTGATGAAAATTTAACTATGATTTTTGCATGATTTCTGTATGAAACATTGTTTTCCTGTTAATTTCGCGCAAACGAATATTCAAAGGAAGAT
The DNA here is from genome assembly GCF_963556715.1 of Cydia fagiglandana. Classification (NCBI taxonomy): domain Eukaryota; kingdom Metazoa; phylum Arthropoda; class Insecta; order Lepidoptera; family Tortricidae; genus Cydia; species Cydia fagiglandana. The sequence goes on from NC_085940.1 coordinate 13,413,725, forward strand.
AAATGCGGAAATATTTATGTACTAATAGTGTGTAGTTACTTAATGAGCTTTGATTGAATTTTGTATGAAAATCGAACCACCTTAAACGATAACTGTTAAAAAAAACTAAATAAATTTTATCAAATGTGTTAAACTTCCAAAAAATATTTGACACGAGAAGTAGGTATCTTAGGTAATGAAGATATATAAAATTGTCACACAGTTGAATAAGGAGAGATCTGAAGAACCAACTGCATCGCTAATTGTGCAGTCTCTGCTCTAAATGGGCGCCATATTTAATTTGCTAGCTTTAATTAAACTTGGCCACGCTGGTACTATTCGGAGTCAACGGACAGCTCAAGTCTTGACAATATTAGTTTTTAATTTAGACGTACCATCGGCCACACTGTTAACTGTACATCGGTAAAACTTATGTCTTTAGTAATAAGCTAAGAACAGTCATAGCTTTTTTAAATTTGGAAAAAAATGCTACGTAAAAACACCCTGTTAATGAGATAGGTAATGAGACCCCATTGAACAGATTCCAGAACCTCTTTTACCTAACAATAACACTTAACTGGCCACTTCACGTTGATGAATCAAACGACACGTTGATAAGGGTATTTACCACAAACAATTGACATGACATTATTAAACATCTTGTCAGTTAAATACGCATGACGGTTATTTTTAGATATATTTTTTTATTCGGTAGGTAAATAAAAACAATAATTATGTATGAAAAGGTTTCTTCATTTCTATTAATGTTAATTATTAATATTATTATAATATCGGTGGCTAATTGGTTAGCACCTTATATAACTAAGTATACTAGATATATAGGTTATACTCATAAAATACATAAAAATACTTCTCTGAGAGAGAAATCTGTTATTATTGATTAATTTTCGCATTCCAATCATATTTGTCATACTCCTTGTTAAACATGAACTTGTCTCTTTCTCTTTCGGCGAGGGAGCTCATTAGCACGTGCACATTTCTTAATTATCTACATGGGACACTAATCTACTTCGGAAAACAAGAAAACACATGGTTGCAGAATATCCTGGTGCGCCTATAATATCTATTTGAGGTTCTACACCTTTCTATTACCAGGCGTGGCTCACTCCGCGATTTCGTCGCTTTGCTACAGGTAGCTAAAGGTACATCCGTTGGGCCCCAATTTTGGGGTTTGCCATAAGCCGCGCGTGGCGCTGTCGCCACCTAGCGGCCATATCTGTGCTGATCGTAACAGACACGTTTTGTTAGGGAGTGAGTCTTCTGTACCTAGTACTATTATTTCCCAACAAACAATTAAGCGACACTTAGCACTTATTTTATCACCTAAAGACATAGAACGGCTGTAGAATAGCTACAAATTCTAAGCTTACAGGCTCTGGTGACAACAAGGTCTTTAAGAGGTCCATGTATAGCTTTAAGATTCACAGTAGCCGTTTTGGCCGCTATAATGCATCTTAAGCCGCTAGTGTTATAACTCAAAGTGAATTCTACCACCTTAATATATATATGAGTAATAAGCAGCTGCAATTTTCACTTAAGGTTCTAAATAGGCGATAAAAAGTCTTTTATAGCTCCGTGTATCATAATCGCTACTTAGCTCTCTTGTATCACTTACAGTCGCAAAGAGAAGTTATCAGTCACCATTATCGATCATGTAGTCGCTGACGAGCGTTATTCAATACCTTAGTACATCTTATACTGTTATTAGAGTCTTACTTAGAACCTAAGCCTATAGCGCCATGTTAAGATGACCGATGAATCAATAAGCAAAACAAAAACTATTAATTGGAACGTAAATACTTCATAAAAATCGATAATTTTGCTCAATATTGACCTAATGTTAGTATCGTTATATTTAAAACAGGACTTCACGTAATTTGAGTAATTTTTCGAAAATTAAATACGGTGGACCACAAATAAAAAAATATTATATTCATAGAAATATGCAAAGGATCAGAGGCCCATTAAAATTTTGTTAGTAATACATATCGTTTTTGACAGTGTAATTAATTTCGCCATCATAAATCCGCAGATAACTCCTGCATCAGTGAACTAAAATAATTATTTGCTTTTAATTATCCGCCATTACATTTCACTTCAAGCTGTCACAGAGTAAGCTTACGAATAATAATACAAAATGGAAACATCTGCAACAGAAGCAGATAGGACTAAGGAAAAAATGTGCAATTACCTTCTTGAGTATTACAAATATTGACTTTAAATGCTAATTTACCATCTAAAGCTGAAAGTATCATCTATATGGCCCTACACTACTACTCAAATAGTTAGTGTTCGCTTATTTGGCACCCTTTTAAATCCTAAGTACTTAATCAACGCTATTACAGCACTACTTTAGCGCTCTTCTACTACAACAGTTTGTAGTCACCTATATGCAACCCATCTAGCTCCTAAAGAATTAATTAACACTATTGTAGCTCCACTATACCGCTCTTATGTCTCTTTTTTTATCCGCTAACCCTACTCTAGCACTGTTATAAATCTTATGGTGATAAAATTTGTGCCCAATCCGGGGTTAAAACGGGGTTATAGCCGGCTATAACTCCTGTTTTTAGAGAACTAACAACACTTAAAGAGTAAATAGGCGCTTATATAAATCTCTTCTAACCCTTAAATTTAGCGCCTAATGTTAGTTGGGTTATTCTGTGCTATTACGCACTGCATTGTCTCTCTGAAAGCATCATTTTAACTACTGTTACAGAACATCAACCGATGTAAAACCGATCCATTTTTTGTTAAAAACATTTGAGTTGATTGCCGGGATCTAAGGCATTGATATATTAGGTAGGGTATTTGACTACTAGTCAAATCAGTTTCTTTTTTCGAACTGTCAAAACGATTTTGCTACTTTGCATAGTCTAATAAAACATGGTCTTCTCTTCACAAAGTGACACAAGCCTACGTCACAATAACATGGCCGCTATGTATAGCGCTATCGCATATTATCATATAGCGCTGTCGCATGATGACGTAGCTTGTGTCAGTCAGGTGACCTACAAAAGACGGGAAGAGAGTACCAGGCGGAGTATATAATTATACCATGCTACTGTGGAATTTATATGAAACACTAGCATGTGACGTCACGATTAAATGACCTACTCTGTACAATTTTATACGGGTTTTAAAACAGAATACGTGTCTAAAAATAACTGCCGTCTTCGTTTGTCTATTAATCTTCTGGTGATTTATTTCTTGCATGATGTAAAATAATTTATTTTATATACAGTCAAATACCCTATTCACTATATTTTAAGATTAAGTATTTTTCTGATGCCCCGAAATAGTTAATGGAGGGCATTAGTCTCATTTCGCGCTACGCTGAGCGTGCAATTAAGCGACATTCAAATTGAGCGGCCTGTTAAAAGGACAGATGGACCTACAAGTTTGATAAATTGATAGAGAATACGCAATTAAACAAGGCAATGTAGTTTAAAAATAGAATCAATAGTAAAGTTGATCAGTATGACCTAAACATTAATGGGTCTCTTTCTTTGCCTTTCGTTCTGATACATACTGTATTACATACGAACCATCATAATGACTGTAGGTAAAAGTACTTAATTTAATTTCGACAAAACAGAATTGCAGTTTTGACGTCACTTCCCAGTTTCATCTAATTGCCTTAGCATATTAAATTTCCATGAAGTAATAGTCTATATTTATTTATATATCATGAAATGTTACTATTTACTTACAACATGTAAGTAGCTACTTAAATCTTATTAGTTGAATAATGGAAAAGAGATTTTGCGGAATTTTGGGTGCATTTTACTAATAAACAAAATAGGTTCGTAAAATATAGTGCGACATAAAATAGTAGAAATTTAATAAAATGGAACTAAAAAATGTCCGTACTAAATTGTTGCTATGTTTAAGCATTTTACGTCAAATATAATGACAGTTACGTCGGAAGTGGCGCCCTCAATAATTTTCTACAATTTCTTGTCCGACTATACTTTAGTTTAGGTGATGAACAATTGAATAACAGATACCTAGGTGTCACCTTTGATGTTAACATAAAGCTAAATTAATTAACCTAGGTGTGGCACAAATAAATGGAGCGAAAAGCAGCACTAGTTAGTATTCGGTACCTTTTGGAACAGAATATTAAGACTGAGACTAAGTTAATTATGATTCTATCCTGCGAACATACATCTAATAGCCCGTCAATTGCCAACATAATAAACTAGCACCTTCTATTCTCGTAAAGATCAAAGGCTCACTTTAATCATCAAAGAGCAAGGTCTGAAACCAATCGAGCGTATGTACAATTGTACAGTGGTACGAGTACTAATAAACGAAATTAATAACTAGCTTAAATATAAAATAGACCCCTGAGGCATAGTACCAAGGAAGCTGGCGGCATTTCCTCGCTGTATCATAATGCTGGTACGTCGTGCGAGGTATTTGCCAGCTCTTCGGTCACCAGACGTCAACCAGACGCTTCGCGATTTCTGCGACCAACTTGTGCGCGCTTGACCCCGAATATACTTTATTCATTATTATATATTTAATCTTTATTGCACAAAAGAAAGTACAAAAGGTGGACTTAATGCTATGAGGCATTCTCTATCAGTCAACCTTCGGGCAAAGCAGAGAATTCACACATATCACACAAAAGATAGAAAGAAAATTGATAATAATATACTCGTAGTTCCAAACACTGTACTAAACTAATACTTAATCTTTCGATTTTTTATTGTGTTTTATAACTTTGGGCCCGATTCGGATTTTGAAATATACATGTATTAGATATCTTTTAGACAGCACCAAGATACGATAACGATATCTTTAAGATCTAACCTGTCAAATTTGACATTTGCGCGATTCTGGAGATACTCTTGAACGTTTTCCACAGGATATGACTTAGAGATCAAATTCACATCTAATAGATATCTTACTCTATCTATCGTAAAAGTGACATTGGTTGCCCGAATTACGCTGCAAAAGAGAACTAGTTGATATCTAAACTATAACGTATCTAGAATGGATCTAGTACGTGTCGTCTCTTGTGAATATCTTGAAGTTCGAATACGGCAGTATGTCATTTAAGTACCAACTTCTAGTACGTGTCGTCTCTTGTGAATATCTTGAAGTTCGAATACGGCAGTATGTCATTTAAGTACCAACTTACCTAATTACAGGTATTATTACTATTCTACCGGCTTACCTAAATACTAGAGACAATAAATAGTATTTAAGACCGTTTTATACCCTCATTTGATGCGGTCGCGTGGTTTTTACCCTAATTAGCGGCGAGACCGGGCACGTCTGAGCTGGCAATTTGTAGTTAACCTGACACATTCGGAGCACACAAACGAGGTGGCTACAACCAATTCTAAAGTTTTTTATAAATATCCAAAGCACATGAGGAATCAAAGTGTCAATAAATATCGTTTTTTTTCTCATGCTCGTAATTTTGGTATTTAAGTCGCTATGTCCCAGACTATGCGCGTTAGAGGTCGCTGCATGTCGCGTACTATGTGCGGTAAACATTGTGATATCTATGCCGCATTCTCCTAAAGTCAAACGAATCCAACGACTTATCGTTTGTGAAGTTACTGGTTTATGAGGTTTTTTTAGACTCACGAAGAGAGAATTGTGATTGTGACGTAACAATTTGGTTCTATCTAGGTAAACAGATAGCGTCTTAACCGGACAAATTTCTGGCTTTTCAGGAAATACCGGTAAGATTAACATAGGTTGAGCTGCACCTAGCCTCGAGGTTTTAATGAGATCGGGAATTTTAATAGTGACTTCGTTTATATGAAATTCAACATTACTTAAAAGAATTTTAGCCAATGTCTGAGCCCTGTGCGCTGTTACGAGAGCAAGCAGAGTAACAAGTTTTCTAGTTAACTTGTCCAGATCAAGATTTTGATTGGGAAACCAAGATGCTAGGTTATCTAGGACTGTTGAAGTGTTCCATGTTTGATTATATTTAGGTAGAGGCGGGCGCATTCTGTAAACGCCCTTGAAAAACCGTTTAATACGATAAAGCGAATTAAGCTCTAGAGCATCATCTATTACGACCCTTACTGCCCTATCAATAAAGTCCAAAATCTGCCATACAAACTGTCACTGCTACGATTTTCTTTAGTATTGAATAACTACGGTAAAATAACATTAAATATTGGATACTTCTGTATATTCTATATAATAGTAAATTGCCTCGGATAAATTGGGTCGCTTTATGCCGTTGTTGTATAATCTACTAATTCTACTATTAAGACCGTTTAATGCGGACATGTGTGAGGTTCGGTCATTTTTATTTTTTGTTAACAATGATAGGCGGGCACGTGTGACCTAGCAATTTGTGCGTGACACATTCAGTGTAGATAACGTGGTTGAAATACAAGATTGCCAAACAATCTAACTAATTCAACCCGACCATAAACCATTAAACCATTAACCATAAACCATTAGCCATAAACCATTAACAATAAACCATTTAACCATAAACCATTAACCATAAACCATTATTATTATAAACCATTTCATTTAATTTAGTTAAAGATTGCGTGACATTATTTACCAAAATATGTAAGCTGTATACGTACCTATCAGCTTAGTTCGTTAACGCTATACTAATTTCTCATAGGTTAGGTAACTAAGTAGGTATATACAAAGTTAACACAATAGAAAAGTTTCACATTTCTAAGGAAAATGAATTAAAAGATCAAGGGTTGCCCAGAGCCCCTGTGGCTAATTATGGAGTCGTTGCCAACTAACTTTTGTAGTTTGCTCAGCACACTCTTCCGGGGGTCTGGGGTTTGGTTCCAGTTCCAGTTGTATAATAGTTGATTTAAACTTTCACGATTTTTAGTTACCGAAGGAGTATAAAACTTTGCCCTTTGACATAACTTTTCCCACCGCGTCACTGTTCTGTAAAAGCGAAATAACTTAAAAAGTAGTGTCAGATAGGACCCTAAGTAACCTGATTGTACGTACATTTTCTTCACTTTCTTCAGAAACGGTATTAAATGGTATTGACTTGCGTAAAAAAAAAATTTGGCTGTTTCATACATTTTGGCTGGTCCATTTTCTATGGGAGGGTAAATTTTTTTTCGCGATTTGGGGTTGTTCCCATAGTAAAAGTTGCTCAGTATAATCTCAAAACCTCCCTGGCAACGGGAATGCAGTATTTTTTTTGCCTGGATATGAGTCGACCTAGGTGCAAAACTGTAAAGTGGAACAAGGTGAAGGCGCGACAAAAAACTAAATCTGAAATTACGATACAAGTGCGAAAAGTAAGAACGTTTTACAGTAGGTACATATATGGCTTGTAGTACCCTTGTGGCTGCTGCTCAGTAGGTAGTACTGTAAATAGGTAATCTTACATCACAATCTGCAGCGAAAGTTCACATTTTGTCGGGTACTATTAATATCCAACAATAGCTATAGCGACATTAGAGTTACAGCGAGTTATCATAGCGTTGCAAGCTCGCTTTCAACGCCACTCCACCCTCCAATAGCCACCAGACTGAAAAACCCCAACTGCAGTTTTCCCGCTCTGCGTGCATTAAAAATTCAAGACTATACATAATTTCCATCGCTTACCGAGCGCAACCCTCATACAATCAGTATTTTTCATTATATTACTATTAAGAACTGTCAAATGGCATCCATCTGCTAAAGTGAGAAAGTAATATACCTACAGAAAGCTGCATAGATAACTTAGAAATTAAAATATGTTTTATTAGTAAAGTAAAAGAGTCTAAGAGTGATAAATGTGATCTTAGATACATCATACATCATATCGAAATTTTGTCAAGTTCACTCCTATGCTGGTTTGCTTGAGGCTTGTGCTCGGTGTAATAAAAATACAGGGCCAAAGTTTACAGCGTCACTCTACTTAAGAAATGGCGTATATCACACAGGAACCTTTATCAGTTGTGACGTTTTGTTGTTGAAGGTCAGGACAGTTATAGTTATAGCTGGCGATTTAAAGTTTTAAGTAGATGAGATTTAGACTAAGAGACGGGTGTTAATACAAATATGTCAACTTTATAATTAGGGCATGCTGAAAATTCGTGGACTGACCACTAAGAAAAAATAAGTCGTCTCATACTTATATTACTGATATAATATCAGAATCCAGAAACTTTTTTCAGTATGGCCCACGTACCACACCACTCACAGTAGCAAACAAAATATAATTTCCACTTAATTTTAAGTGGAAACTGTATAGTTGTAGGGTATATTATAAGCAGTGATCGTACTTTTTCCAGCATTTTTGGTGCAGTGCTAGGGTTGTCAGTAGTGCCCAATATTAAATTGTTTGAACCAAGAATCAAATAAAATCAAAAATTAAAATAAAATAGCGTATTAAACAAATCGGAAATACAGAAATAATTATCAGAACATTTAAACGATGCATAATAAAATGAAGGGTTAATTTACTTTTTGGTGCAGTGCTAGGGTTGTCAGTAGTGCCCAATATTAAATTTTTTGAACCAAGAATCAAATAAAATCAAAAATTTAAATAAAATAGCGTATTAAACAAATCGGAAATACAGAAATAATTATCAGAACATTTAAACCATGCATAATAAAATGAAGGGTTAATTTACTACGAGTATATGAGAAAATGTAACACAGTTGCAATAAATCCTTATCTCAGGATAAATAAATAAATAAAAATACTACCTATATATTAGCATAGAATTCATAGAAAGTATAATGCGTAGGGAATGGCAGTGCATAAAATTTATACTTTTTTTAGTATATTAAATATAGAAGTCATTTTGTTTCTTCACTGACGTCCCGTCAACACAGATTTTGTGTGTGAAAATAAGTAATAATTATTAACTGATTAAACACAATGGAGAAACTGTTAAGTGCGCAGTTTTTTATTTATTTAGGCCAGGTTCTTCAATATTATACACGTCGACAACCCTAGGTCGCTGTCGTGTGTCATTTGACGTCATTGCACCAAGAATGCTGGAAAAAGTACGATCACTAATTATAAGGCACTAGCCGAAGAAGAGCCCAATACACATTACCTATCCACCTTTTAAACTGAAATCTTAGAGAATTTGCTGCATTGTCGGTTGGTGTGAATAGTTCTTTACTTACGATACTTATCTGTCAGTGTCCATAGTGACGTTTTTGGTTGAAGAAATGTCACTTTTGACACTGACTTTGACTCATTATGTAATGTAGGTATTTAGTCGGATGGGTCAAGTGGCAGGATATTCATAGCACGCATATTTTTTGCTACACTTTTATTTTTCTTTGGTTTAGGTACGTTAGGTACTTACAACGGTACGGTACAGTAGTTGCTCTGTTTCATTCTATGGTAGCCGGAAGATACAACGGGACAGAGTTTAAGTTTTATCTCAGCTCTATAAGATTAGTGTCATCACACGAAGTTGAGCGCTAAACGTCTCGGCGAAGTTTTTTAAAGACAGTTTTGCTAGAAAATGTGAGATGTTGTAAAGATAAGATGGGAACTATGAGCTATTTTTTTTATGGAATTTATAAAACCTTTCAAGTTTTTATGTTCCATAAAACGGCTTTGGTGTAGCCTAGATAATGTTAATAGAAGTAATACTATGTAAGTACTATCATCGTAATTGTTTTAGGTTGGTAGTTATCGATTTTCATGTAGTCTCTGTGACATATGTGGGTAGAATTAGTAATCAGGCACCAACTGAATGTGACATATTTTATTCTGATGATAAAATATGTAACATAAAATATATAGGTAGGTAATATTACCTGACCTAGTGTTTGAAACCATGACATGCCTGACAAAAATAAAACGCTCTACAGGATATTAAAATCTCCAGTCTAAGAAATAATTACAAGCCCCGAGTTATTAATTATGTACTTAAATATACAATATTGAATTGAAGTTTTGAGTAATGAAGTAGAAGCTTTCGTCTTAAGATGATTAATATTAGATTTTAACGATACAATATTTATGTGTCATTTAACCCGAGTCTTGAGACGATATTTAATAAAAGGAAAGGAAATTAATAACAGGCGCAATTAAGACGAGCTACGAGGGTAATAGCGCGGAGTTGAAAGTGTTTTGCAGTAAAAATGTATGCCTTTTGTTCGCTGGCATCGATAAAAACGCTTCAAACCGGCAAAAAGAGATGTTTGGGAGCATGCGGGTTTGGCTTACACCCTTATGTTTCAAAATGTTATTTAGGCTGTACAGTCATCTGCAATAACAATTATGTTAATCTTCGAAGGCTGCAAAAATATGTGACACGCTCTTATGGCTCTGTAGAGTATAGATAATACAAATAACACCTGTGTATTGTAATGTACCTGATTATGCAAATAAATGAAATGAAATATGAAAATAAAGTCGTGGCAAATTTTTTTGCGGCCATTGTTGTGTATCATTATATTGCAGGTACTTAACTGTGCCCGAACTGTGAACTCACGATTCGCTGAAATATAGAAAAGACTAGTCTTTTGACCACATAATTAGTTATATATAATAAGTAATAATGTAGAGTGGATTCATATGTACTCTTTCAAGACAGAGTTGCCAGAAGAAAAGAATAAGAAATGTTTATTAGCACAAATAATAACAAATAACACAAAATCAGTTATTTATAAGTTTTGTTATTGAATAAATACAAAAAATAAAATAACACAAAACTAAAATTCAATTACATAAATATTTGTGCCAAAAGGTCCTCACTTAGCTTCTTGTCACGTTGTGTATCCTAGGACACACAACGTGACGCTGATTTTCAGTGAGGAAAGGCGGCCAATTTCAAAAATGTAGGCGTAAGGATCGATCTTCTATAGAATTTTTTGAATTTTGCGCCTTATATTACTGGCAAAGTTGGCTTGCCAAAGTATATCTATTTAATTTCAGCCGCGCAGGAATTTAAAACACGCAACTCTCAAAACATAAGTATTTCAAACTTCAAAAGTATTTTAATATTAATTTATGTACTGAATTTTGTCTGCAACATTAATGATATCATATATATTCGCGGTTGCCCTTTAACGATCCTATTTAAAATTTACATTGCTTGCGGTTACGGTGATATTTAAATATTTTGTCATCACAATATTATCGTTTTATCAAAACATTGACTCTTATCAATCAATTCCTTGTATCTCGTATATATCCAAGCGTGCCAGTCGTTGAACACATTGATGTAGAATTTATTCAGTATTAATTAACAATTTATTTATTTATTTTCCAGATATTAGTAAATGTGAAAAGACTGTTATTCAACTTAGTTTGTTAGAAGCTTTTTTTTTTATTTCATGTTAACCATATAAAAAACCTTTTTAATAGAAAAAACCTGCAAAATAATTGACTACTTACATACAATTATTGTTCCAAATTTTTTCCAAATTCCAAATTCTTTATTCGTTCATCACAGGTACATAAATAGGTGATAACTTAATATTCTAAGGAACAGCCGTGATGTGCCTTTTGGCGTACGAAATAATTTCTTATTATCTAACTATATACATTTTTTTTACATTATTTACATGGGTAATGAGATTGGCATATGCAAATATAATTTAGTGTTACAGAACAGATACATACAGTATAGGAGGATCAACGCTGCGATCCCCTTTTTTTCAAATATGTATTTATATGAAATGAAATATGAGAATAAAGTCGTGTCAAATATTTTTGCGGCCATTGTTGTGTATCATTATATTGCAGGTACTTAACTGTGCCCGAACTGTGAACTCACGATTATTCTATCAATTCATAATTATAAAGTTCAAGATCTTTCGCTTTACCTACTTCATTGAGCATGTTTTTTTATAATATTTATATAAAGCGTTATCATCATCACAAGCACCACTGCCTAACCTTGGGACCGATTCTGATGTAACAATTTATTACGGTTTTAATTTTGTTATAATACGACCTTGATACGGATCTGAATACATCTCACACACACCAATAATGGCAAAGAAAAGCTTTGTGATACGACATACGACTTCTGACGAATCAGCGTGAGCGTTTGTCAAAGTCGTATCAAAACTAGATGAAAACCAAAACAATTGTTGTAGTAACAATCGGCTTCCTTATTATTACACTATTAAATCTCGTGGCGGCAATTTGTCCGTTTTCATAGCACTATGAAAAAGTTATAAAAACTTCAAAAGATAAGGTTGATAGAGGCTAGTAAAGTGCGCAGGTTATCAAGGTTTAAGTAAATCTAAGGAGTTATTTACACTCTGAGAAGTGTTACGTGTACGTACCTAGTAATAATCAGGAGCGGAATTATGTGAGTATAATGCACTGCGAGTAATATCAAATCATGACAGATTTCAAAATCATAATGTCGCTCGAAGTTTACATATAATTAATAAATCATTTATTTACATACAATATATAATTAAAGTACGTTATCTTAACGGTGCTTAGGTATTATTACTGGCCTTACATGCGTCACTAGTTATATCAGGTCTCCATAAGTAGGTAGGCATTACCTGCACAACATAGTCATACTCATAGTCCTTAAAAAGTACAATAAAACTAAACAAGTTCAACTTATTTCTTCGTAAATAAGTCTGGTACAAAAATAACTACACTAACTAGTTACAAATATTACAAAACATATTTTACCTAGAAAAACTCTACTTTGAATTTAACTATGCTGCAGAAGGTGCTTTTGATGAGTATGCTCGTAACGGATTGAAACATGTTAAGCGAAATTCAACCTTAATCACATGAGTGATCCGAAACGAGTATAGTATTTACAGTACCTACAGTATATCATATGGTGGTAATTTACCGCAATAGTGCCGTTACCGCGTAAATTAAAACACGACTACAGGGAGTTTCGACATAGGCATATATGTCGAAACGGTACGTACGTATTTCTGTACAAGTTTGTTTTTTTTATAATCTATTACGACGACAAAAAAGTTAACATTAAATTTTAAGAAATCCCTTTGAAGTATGCTTCAGTGCCTTCATGCTCCAAAAAATACCAACTAGTTTTCTTCTGTTACGTACTTGTCTTTTATCTACAAATCTTATCGGCATTATTTTCCGAGCTATCCAATGCCATTATCGCCCTTTTCTAGACAAACGGTACCTATAAAGCAAAATACGGAAAACCCGATTTATTCAAGCACAAAAAAAACCGCGCTTATGTCTCTCTCTTAGCTGCGTTAAAGTGTACAAAACGCCTATCATCCGAAAAGGCCGTAAAAGGCGGCATCAGATGACAAAAGCGGGCCTGAGATTTGTAGCCTCTTTGATAATCCCCAAATCATTACTGAGCCGTTATTTTAGACGCTGTTTATTATTGGAGATGCAATCTGGCTTTGTTGTTTGAGGTAGATGCTTCAAATTATCTTTCTTTTACCTATTTGTCTTTCTTATGTCCGTCTTATCAATTTTCTTCTTGCTAATAAAAATGGCGTCGAATTTTATTATTTATTTATTGTCTTCACGTAAACTGCTCATTTTTTTTCTCAGTTTTTACAACGATTCGTAACATTATGCAAATTATGTACCTAACAAAGTCCATCCAACATCCTCGAACATTAATCATTATTTATTTTTCTTTCCAGTGTTCTCTACCTAGAAGAAGCGCCTGTATGTAGTTTTACGAGAAGTTAATTTTAATTAAACTCCTAATTTAATTCAAATACTTATGGTGGTTTCAGACTAGCGGATTTTTCTGCGCGTTTAGGAATATCCGTTTCGGAAATACGAGCTTACACGCGCGTTACATTTTCCTACATTTGCTTTTTACGAGCTTACCCACGCGATACTTTTCCCTACATTTGGTCTAAACGAGCTTATGGCTCCTCTACACGATGAGCCAACGCCGGCCACTCCAAGGGACGCATTTATGCGTTAGAGGAAGCAAGTGATATTGCTATCTACCGCATTCTACCGCATGGCTGCGTCCCTTGGAGTGACCGGCGCTGGCCCATCGTGTAGAGGAGCCATTACACGTGCATACGCGTACGCTCATATAAAACGCTAGTCTGAAACCGCCCTTATACTAGTGTGCGTGAAAGGGGTGATTCCACTTCATATTCGAGTCGCAATCCGGGGGTAATATCGGAACATACCTGCACGACAAATTCCCACAGACAGCAATACCTACGTCTAATTGTACGCCATGCTTTACGTGATAAACTTTAATAGGTCGGGCGTTCGGTATGATTTTCGATTCCACATTTAAGTCGCCGAATTTTAAAACGGGCAGATTCACCAACTATATAATTTTTTTTGAAGTAGCCACAAAACGATTAATACATAAAGATTGACGGTAATAGTTTCGGATCGTGAAGAAACTTTATATTCAAAACAGTATTATTTTGTAGTAATCAAAGTATGTAGGTACATGCATTAAGATTATACTGTACGTAGGTACTTAGAAAATATTAATGCAATAATGTATGTCCTTGTTAAATATCGTAATGTCAGCAGAGCTTGTCTGAGTGGAGATCTTTATTGGATTTGCAATCACGTCGTAGACTTATTAATTTACGTGTTCAATGGATCGGATCCAGAGTCGACTATTTATTACATCAAATTATATCGTCTAAGCTCGTTTAGTTATTTAGGGTGTGTTTTGTGAATGTGAGAAATATTGCAAAAAGGGCGAAACAAGACGACCAGTCCAATTAGGTACTATTTTCAAACTCCCCAACGAAAGCCACTACAGTATTTCATTTCATACGAAGTGACGTCACTTCTTAAGGGCTACCCGAGGTTTTCATCGATTTTTGACAAGTTTTGAATCGTATCTCCTTTTTTTGCACTACAGATAGAATTATAAGACAAACGGTTATCGGTTCTTCATTCTTTTATCTCCGGTTTTATCCACCGGATTTTGAAAAAAATGAATACTTAATTTTTATGATTTTTTTTAACATTGTCTAAAAAACACTTTTATGTATCTAGTTTGCTGTGAAGGATCTTACATGTACGTAACCTACATATTTGGGTTCGTCTTTGACGTTTCGAAAAATTTGTCCAGGGTTTTAATTTTAAACTAATTAATACAAAAGTTGTAGCCTAAAATTGTTCAACTTTGATGCCAAATATCTCGAAGACAATGAACTTTGAAGTATTGCTTAAAACCGTTGCTGTTAATATAATAAGCTACAAAAAATATTAGAAAACTAAGGGATTCAGATCGAAGGTCATTCGCGTGGAGTAGCCCCTTAAAAATCTAGAATTGCATACTATTAAGTAATAATTTCCTTATTAAGTTATCAAACTTAATTTATTTCCAATTTTAATTTAAACTACATTACCCCCATTATACCGTGTAATATAAATAGAACCTAAAACACATGAATTTTTCAATTAAAAAAAACTGATTGAAATAAAGTGACTGAATATTAGTAAATATAATAATAAAGAAATTGAATTAAATCCACTTCGTTATGTTTGAGTTTAAATCATAAATTATTTTAGAAAATTAGCCTTTAGAAATCTCTAGGTACCTACACTAGAAGAAGAAGAAGATTATTTTTTACCTCATATAATATAACAAAACTAGATTTTTCCACCTTCGACCTCTTTGAAGAAAACCATCATGAGTTCTAATAAAATAAATGAAAACTTATTTGCGTTTCTAAAAGAAAAGAAAACTTAAATCCTCGTCTAGTCACATGCAGCTACAGTCGCCATCAGATATATCGGAGCGGCCAAGCCATTCACAATATCTGAACACGCACTCTTACGCCTTGACAATAGAGGCGTGCTCAGATATTTGTGAGCACCTTGGCCGCTCCGATATATCTGATGGCGAGTGTACATAGTTTGAGTTCCACAACAGAATATTTGCAAATGAATTGAGACAAAGTTGTGCGCACTCGACCTTACTCGTATTTTCAACATTTCCTTAGTAAGAGAACTGTGTATAACGGCGCGATTCGGGAAATGAATTAGAGATTAACTAGATACGATATACTAAAGATATGTGACGTCCCAAGTGTAAAGGTACATTTTATGGCGGTTGGCGCTTACGCTATTATTAACGCCGCTCCAATATTATTGCGGCACTATGAGACGTAAGCGCTAGCCGCCATAAGGAACCTTTTGCCGTGGAACGTCACATATCTTTAGTATTTCATATCTAGTAAATCTCTAATTCATTTCCCGAATCGCGGCGCTAGCCACCATGAGGTACCTTATGCCGTGGAACGTTACATATCTTTACTATATCGTATCTACGAGTAGTTAGTCTCTAATTCATTTCCCGAATCGAGCCGTAAGTATTATTTGTGATGGACACTCTGCAGGACAATAAGAGATGCCGCGTGCGAACTCTTTGACATCATAACATTCATAACGCTAGTTTGGAGTTTTATTATATGAACATTTCGATTGTATTCCCTTTGTTTCGTGTTGTCAATTTCCATATAGATGATATTTTTGAAACAGAAGAATTTTATAGCTACCTTCTTCGTTCGAACGGTTGAATGCCGGAATTGTTCCCAAGACGCTCCACTACAAGGCGGAACCAACATTCATTGGTTGTTTTAGACAGCATTAAATTATATTTAAGGGCCAGTAACACCAACCAGACTAGCCTATAACCGCGAAAATAGAAGTTCGCAAATTGCGGGCATTTTTCTCTGTCACTCTAATTACGCCTTCATTGGAGTAAAATAGAAAGATCCCCGCAATTTGCGAATTTCGGTTTTCGCGGTAGCCCCTCTGACCAACGTTCGAAACTTTCTATTGAATACAATTTAGCGAACTCTTAAACTGTGAGTGGCTTGGTGCTCTCTCATTGCAACCGAGCCTAATAAGCACATTTAGCACATGTACAGTCACCTGCAATAATATGTTACTCTTCGAAGCCCGCAAAAATATGTGACACGCTCTTATGGCTCTACAAATAAGATTGCGGCAGATATTTTTGCGGCCTTCGTTGTGTATCATATTAGTGCAGGTGACTGTACACTAAAATTATGGCCTGTAAAATTAAATATCCTTACTTTGCTTCTTATCTTCAAAAAGCAGTCGAGAATAGTGTTTCACTGCAACACGTTGCGCCGATACTCGTAGCTGAAACTTTCCGGTTTGGCGATGTACTTAACGAGCCGTTATTAATGTTCTTATAATGACTTAATGGCCCTTAATTAGTGTAGAGTCGGAACAAAACAAATTTGCAGCGGATTTGATAGCCTACGCAGTGCAAGTGTCATTTATACGTCATAATTTCATAAAAGTTTGACGTTTAAAATAACACTCACTGCGTGGGCTATCAAATCTGCTGCAGACTATTCTTGGTCTGATTCTGGTCGTTTATAATTTATTACGTTTATGAGTCATTAGGTCATTAATTAAAGGTACTGATGTACGAGTAGGTATGTATGCAAGGATAGAATATTATTACAATTAAGATTTACCATTTGATTTTTCTTCATATTCGTATAAATATATTAAATTGTAATCTCATTTTGACATCACGCACAGTAAATTTTGCTCGTATATACGAATACGAGTGCAAAAGAAATGTTCAACGGGTGATGGCCAATTTATAAAAGTAATGAAGCTAATAATTTAGCTTTTTGTGGTATTAATATCAGAAAAGAAATTTAAAAATTCTAAGACTTTAAATATAAGGATATAAGTAGCTATGAAATGCATTAAATAAATAAGTTATCGACCGAGCGAAGCGTAGCGTCTCCATTTCACAGCTTAGGCAAAAATACTTTCGTATATCTGATCCTTTTCATATACTTATGTACCTATTTACAAGTCTCAGTTCATGGCTGATTCTCGTTAAATCTGAAGAGAAGATTCGATAAATATGTCAGTTTTTGAAATTTTATTAAAATGACGGAGCCATAGCGAATGATCGTGAGGTCTACAACACTACGAGTAATTCTCAAAAATCGAGTTTTCAGCTCACAAAGCAACTAATTATAAAATACTTATCAACTTACATTTCGTTTGTAATAATGTTATAAACCTTTGATATAAACGA